>NW_011334108.1:92013-92358 GCF_000735185.1 Notothenia coriiceps
AAAAGTCAGATAACGTCGGAGCTTAACGTTACCACTGTCTTTAATAATTCCGGCCCGGGCGGTGCCCGTTTGATACCGGGGCTCGGTACCCATCCATACATTCAGAATTCCTCCACGGGATACAATAGTCATTTTACATCACTCAACCCGCGAAATACACACACTCAGTACATAGCTAGACCCGCGAATTTGCGGGCCAGGAATTCGCGGGCACAGCCAGCTGTGCGGCTGGCTGACAGCCAGCGGCACAGCTGTGTGTGTGTGTGTGTGTGTGTGTGTGTGTGTGTGTGTGTGTGTGTGTGTGTGTGTGTGTGTGTGTGTGTGTGTGTGTGTGTGTGTGTAGTA
>NW_011334108.1:92545-96843 GCF_000735185.1 Notothenia coriiceps
TGTGTGTGTGTGTGTGCGTGTGTGTGTGTGTGTGTGTGTGTGTGTGTGTGTGTGTGTGTGTGTGTGTGTGTGTGTGTGTGTGTGTGTGTGTGTGTGTGTGTGTGTTTCGAGGGTTGCTAAATGTTTTGTGCGTGTGTGTTTATGTTGACAAGGAGGTTTAATAACTGTGTGCTACACAAAACGTGCATTCGGTTTCATTTTCATCGCCGTTTGTAGTAGAGTTAGCAGGGTGTTTTCATTTTAACTCTCGTCCCAAATTCGTCCCAAAATTATTTTTTATCCTCCCCGACACTATTTTTTTCAACGACGGGACGTCCTTAAGCTCGAGCCCTGCCCCTCTCTCTCACTGTCAAAGTGAACCTGTACTGTAAAAACGACACTGCGCATGCTCAGAATATTTTTCTATTCAATGTGTACGGCAAAAAAATAATCACCACTGTGCTGGCATACCTACCAAACGTCATCTCATAATTCAGAGAGCTGATTGGCTGTAAGTACGTGTGCCGCGAAAATAGTATATAGTTGTTTGTAAAGAGACGAGAGAGAGCAGCGTATTGCGATTAAAATCAGTAAAACGGAAAGAAAATGAATGAAGTTGAAGTTGTTACTTCAGCTTTGGTAAGTCATCTTTTGTTGATCTTCTGTGTTTTGCCTATAGGCTATTGCTCTGCTGGATCGATTGATATTGTGACCTTGAAGCTTATATATACACATCTAAGTTGTTCGTGCCCCACCACTTTTGTACATATAACAACGCCACTGTTTATATGTATCGGACAAACGTAGAGTGATTTGAATCTAATCACGTAACTCTTTGCAAGGAAGCAAATTTCCCAAAATGTCAAACTATAAACTTCCTAGGTCCATCCGAACATTGAGAAAATTGGTTTTAACCAGAGGAGCTGTAGCAAAGAGACATTTACATCATAGATAATTGTAAACAAAATGCAACCATTGGAATCTTTTTATCAAAAATATATTCAAAATAGGAATCAGATTTTGTTCACAATGCAGCCATATTCACCCACCCTTTCATCCGTTAGGTGCACAAAACATCGAGATTGGAGTGGACGACGATGGTTTCATATTTCTGGGCTACGAGGCTGAGGGGACGGACGAGGAGAGCAAGTTTCTGTGGAACAAAAACTACACCGAGCCCATTGATGCCCAAAGAGCTCAGGCAGAAAACACGAAGTGCGGGTAAGGCAGACGTGCAGCATGGACTGTACGTCTTTGCTTGTTTCAATCCAAAACACCTTTGGCAGTAGGCAAGAACAATAGAGGATGTTTAGAAGAGCTCATTCAAGTTGTCAGAAATGATTTTTACCCTGCAACAAGGAATACCTTGACTTTTTCAGATTTTGTAGATATTTGTAAACAGAGTTGGGATAATGTTTTGCATGTCACAAGTACAGTATGTCTCAAGTCTTTGCATCAAGTCCCAAGACAAGACTAAAAAGTCACAAGTCCTAAACATTGAGTAAAGAGTCCTAAAACAACATCGAAAATGTGTCTGTCGTTTTCAAGTCTTTGGTGTTAAAGTCCAAGTGAAGTTGCAATAAAGTAATATTTGTCTAAAGTCATCAAATGTGTAACTCTAGTCTGAAAACACCTTAGGTTTTTAAATTCAAAATGAACCAGATCAATTGAATTTGCTCTGTAAAGCACTTTTTTAAAACTGTGTGACCCCAACTAAAGGCCTGTCTCTTTTAAGTTTCCCATTTCTTAGTTTTAGGGAAGCACGCCTGCCTACTGCCTTGCTTATTGACTTATTGTTAAACAATACCTCAACATTTTAGCCGGATGAAAGAAATAAGGATAACTCTATTGGGACAGAAAGACAGCTGTTATCACATACCAGCACCTAAGTCACATGGTGCTGAGGACTGACACATAAACAAGAATCCCAAGCTCCTCCATAGACCCCTGAGTCTGTTCTTCAATGTGTCCCTCAGGTCTGTCCTCACCTTCTCAGACCCCTCTGAGGAGGATCTGGGTCTCTACACCGTGGAGACCAGCGACAACCCAGACCTGTCGTCCAGCTACGACTTCACGGCTGAAGGTAAACTATTGGAGAGTAGAAGGTTAAACCGTCTTGTCTAATTCTCAACTTTTCCTCAGGCACATCGACAACAACAGTTCAGCTTGTGGCAGCATGAAGAGCATTGGACTTTTAATTTTAAGGGTTATCAAGTTTTCCCCTCAAGCAAATAATTATGCCTCTCACAGCCACTTCCACAAGGTCACTGGTTTAACAAAGCGTAGCGATCTCAATCAACGTTCAGCTCCCGTCAACATTTAATTAACCTTCAGCTGCTGTTTTATTCTCTGCAGACCTTGAGAGACTCAAAGAACTCAGCTGGCAAGTCAGAAATCCACGTACGTACCAAAGACATTGCACTGTTTCACAGAGAATGATGATCCGCTGATGTGTAAAATACATATATTTAATTTTAAAGGTAGATCTTAAGCTGGTATCAGAGTCATTTTCTTCATTAAACTTGATACATGTAAAGGTTGACATGTAAATAGAGCTAATTCGAACACATGGTGTACATACAAAGCTAGAGCACGTCCTGTGATGTTTTGTGTTTGCTGACAGTGATAGATCTGAAGTCGGGCTGGCAGGTGGAGGTTTCTGAGAAAGGTGAAGTCCGTCTCTGGCTTCAGACTGAGAGCCTGAGTGATGAGGCTGAGCTGCGTCTCATCTTCAACGATAAAGAAATCAGCAGCTCTCCGGTAGGAAACGCTGTGTCGGTGTTCCTGAGCATGAATCTAACCTCGTCAGGGTTAGGATTTGATATCCACAGTTCTTTAAAACAAATCGTACTTTAAAGTATTTTGGGATAAAGACACAGTTATGCTTATATTCTAGTGTTTCTTTTCTTCAATGAGAAAATGGCAGAATCCTTTACCAGTAGTTTTTTGGATCAAGATATGATTGATATTTAAAACTATTGTACAAGATGTATGTGAGGCCCATCCTGCCTCGCTAAACCATAACTTAAGCAAATCTTGTCACCACTGCAAAAGGGTTAAAGTTTGCGAGAGATACTTAAAGGTGGAGTATGTAATTTTGGAGAAACCAGCTCGAGTGCGTTAGAATTTGAAAGTACACAACCGGAAAAAATCTGCCTCTTCCTTCAGACTTCCTTACAGAGCCCCTCCTCCAACACACACGAACGCGCACATGACCAATGAGGGCACGAGATAAGTTTGTGCACAGATGGAAGGCTGACAGGCAGGTAGGCCATCCAGTTACTTTAGCCGGGCCGGCTCAGATGATTGGTCGTGCTTTTTACAGCGCTACGGCTTCCACTGATGACATTTTTTAATGTATTTATTGTCAAAGCACTTAATACTGTATATTCATTGCTATCGGGATGTTAAGAGCATTCCATGGAATATAACAAAAGGTGTTTCTGAAATAAATGTCATACCCCACCTTTAAGTTAGGTTAAAGAGATTTACGTGGCGTTAAACACTGGTTCTTACATTTCCCATGACTGTGAGTTGTTAGCAGTTCCAGAAACTTGAAATGTTCTGGTAATCTTCTCAGATGGTTGTATTAACATAAATCTTTCAGGTTCAAAGAGTTCCAACTCTCCAACATATGTAAAAACAAAAACAAAGATGTCCCCAAAAAATAAACACAGAGATATATTTCGTGTCACATAACTCATTTGTTCCTTTTTACTTAATGATTAAGCATCTTACAACCCCTCAAGTTTCTTTTGTTGTGATCTTTTTATAAATGACAGCTATTTGAATGTCAGTGCTTCCTCCACCGTAATAAAATGAAATTCAGTCTGAAAACCTTCCCTTTTTGAAGGTTTAAATATGTAATTAAATATCCAGTCAGCTATTTAATGTGCAGCTCTGAAGTCTGTCTATTTAGTGTTGAAAGCATTTCAATCACAGATGTTCTGCAACTTTACCAAGGTACATTAAATTAGTGTGCACCTGCATGCAGCTGCGATTCTGACAAGTCACTATGAATCAAAAACAGCAATTAGTGTTGTGATAGGTGTGCACGGCAGCACAAAGGTCTGGAGACTGAGCTAATAAACAAAGTCTGTGAGACTTGAGGAGCAACTGAGCTTAATGTGGAAAGGAGCAACATCTGGTACAAGTGTCCATTTTGGTTAGATGCCCAAAATGTAAAGGTGGACAGCTTTCTTATTTCGGTAGTAAACTGTAAGGTAAGGTACGTTTATTTATATAGCACATTTCAGACGCAGAGGCAATTCAAAGTGCTTTACATGATTATTACACAATAAATAAACATAATGGAATAA
>NW_011334109.1:0-4079 GCF_000735185.1 Notothenia coriiceps
TCTCCTCCTGATGTTCAGGTGTATATCAGTATGTAGTGTCTCTACTTTAAAGAGTCCTCTCCTGCTGATGTTCAGGTGTATATCAGTATGTAGTGTCTCTACTTTAAAGAGTCCTCTCCTGCTGATGTTCAGGTGTATATCAGTATGTAGTGTCTCTACTTTAAAGAGTCCTCTCCTGCTGATGTTCAGGTGTATATCAGTATGTAGTGTCTCTACTTTAAAGAGTCCTCTCCTGCTGATGTTCAGGTGTATATCAGTATGTAGTGTCTCTACTGGGACATGTCTCCATGCTTTAATGTTCAAAAAGCTCTTTATTTTTCTCATACTGCCTGTGCTGCAGCACCTCTTTTCCCCCTCTGTCTGAAACCAGAGCCCAGTCTGCTCTGATTGGTTAGCTGGCCGGCTCTGTTGTGATTGGTCAACCGTTTAGAGATGTCCCGCCCCTTAGCCTATCACGTACAATGTGTTGGAGCGCTAGCCAATAGAATCACAAGTGTTACGTAGAGATCTCACTATGTTCTGGAAGTAAACAAAGGAGTCCAATGACACTCAACAACTATGGGATTTTAGCCTTTGCAGACCATTGACATGCACAAAAACCTATATACAGTAAACACACCAGAGGAAAGGGAAAACCCAAATAGCATAAAAGGGCCTCTTTAACATAAACACATATTGTTGGTCTATATCTCAAAAGAATTCAGTGCATATTTTCCACTTCCTGTGAAAAACAACAAAGTGCAGAGGGGCAGTAATGCTTTGTGAAGTCATGTCTCCCTTTGACCCAGTACACACAAACGGACGGTAGAAAACACACAGGTTTTTCCCGGGGTGGCACTAAGAGGAGCTTGATGGTGTTTGTGAAATAAAATCTGTTGCTAAGCTACAAGAGCAGTTTTCTGGACTCACAGGGGAGTGTTTCAGGAGTGTTTTCTGAAAAGTACTCGTCCGAGTTTGGTTCAAATATGATCTCCAAAACAGCAGCATACCTGGCCTCCAAGGGAACTCTTTCTCTAAAATATGATTAATCAAAGCAAACAGCAGCTGGAACCACTGTGTATTTTCAACGCTGAACCAAAGGATGTGAAATCTGATGTTTAGATGAACCACGTATTAATAGTTACCATCAAAACAGATATACAGGGTCTGACGATTTGATAAGGTTAGACTGAAGCACTCTACTGTGCACCAGTCAATCCTAAAATTAATTAATCAAATGTACATTAAAGGCTCTTGAACACATTGTCTTCAGTGATTGTGATAGTATGTTAAAGACTCCTCTCCTGCTGATGTTCAGGTGTATATCAGTATGTAGTGTCTCTACTTTAAAGAGTCCTCTCCTGCTGATGTTCAGGTGTATATCAGTATGTAGTGTCTCTACTTTAAAGAGTCCTCTCCTGCTGATGTTCAGGTGTATATCAGTATGTAGTGTCTCTACTTTAAAGAGTCCTCTCCTGCTGATGTTCAGGTGTATATCAGTATGTAGTGTCTCTACATGTCTCCATGCTTTAATGTTCAAAAAGCTCTTTATTTTCTCATACTGCCTGTGCTGCAACACCTCTTTTCACCCTCTGTCTGACACCAGAGACCAGTCTGCTCTGATTGGTTAGCTTTTGTAGACCGTTGACATGCAAAAAAAAACACTATAACACACTACAGGAAATAGAAAACGAATGAAGCTTAGTGTGATGCAAGAACATTTTTAGACTTGATCAGACAGTAAAAGTATTATGGTCAGATGGTATCGTAGATTGTGATTGGACACTTTTCCTGTTCTCCTGCAGGAGAGGAAAGTGGTTAAAGGTGTGTCTTTAGGGTCTGAGCCTCAGAGGGAAATTAAAAGCGTGTGTTGAAGCAGGACTCAGAGGGATAGGGTTTAAGAAGGCAGGTGAGGGAAGATGGATAATTGGGACATCTGTTTTGAGTTGCAACACATTACCAGCAATTGGCCATTCAATTAGACTGCCTACACCACTGGATCCTCTGTGACTTTGGAGAGAGGGCAGAGAGAAAGGAAGCATTTTGTGTCTTCATTTCACATAGGTCTAGATTTTTTACAATACTGCAAGTCAACAGCAACAGATCATACTGAAGATTATTTCTGCAAAGTCATCATTTCCTTATACCTCGTAAATGTCTGCTGTTTTGTTTTAAAGAGAAAAGACAAGAAGGTGAAAGGGAGATATATTAAGTGTTTTTACTTTGATTTGTTCTCTTTTGGTTTCTTCGCTTGGCTAGAATTTGGATTGCCCTTGCTCTTTTGACACTTTGTTACATAACTGATATTTTTTAAAGGGTACCTCCACGATTTTACTCAAATCCGAGGCTTCAGATCAAGGCAACATTTGCTGCTACATAGCTAATCAGAATGATAAACTGCATATATATAGTGTCAACAGCCTTTTCAAACCACTTTCACAGAAACATTTAGTCAATTCAAGGCAGTTAAAACCTTCAAGATAATTAGATGAAGCCCAGATATAACTTCCTGAACTTTTTCCGAACTTCTAAAAGTTTTCTTAATAAAAAAACAAACAAGATAACAAAAATGTGTGCTGCATCATGACCTGCAAACATCTGTCTCCCTATGCTTAGAAATCATCCGTTACAAACCTCCGCTACAGAAAGTGAGTTTGAATGGCCTTGTTTTCACCAAACAGACGACACCACACTAATAATATGTGTAAATACACCCTAAAAGTGTCTTATTATCACCAGTGTTATCAACCAAATACATTTATTGATTTATGCCTTGACATCAGGGGCGGGACTTTCGGGACGAATCCCGATGGTACTGAAGTGGGCCGGTCGGACGATGTGGGCCGGTCGGATAAGTCACTAGCACCCCCCCGTTGACAATTTACTAGCGGTAATTACTTGCGGTACCGAGGTGGGCCGGTCGAGAGTCCCGGGCTGATTTGTAGTCCCAGTCCGCCCCTGCTTGACATTGATGATGAGTAAAAAGGAATAATGTTGGAACAATGTTTCTTGAGCTCACAACATTGAGAAGAAGAAAAAAGGCGACCCCTCCCTCAAAGGCCTCCATGATTAAATGCAGTTATACGTGTTGCAGATCACTATTAGCACTTTAATGTTGTCAGTAAAAGGCCTAGGAGAAACACAAAGTGGAAAGTAACAATGAAAAGACTCGTGCTTCACTTAAAGATTGATAATATGAGAGTTATCCATGTTTCAGAACTGTATCACTTAAAAAAAAAAAACGTTCACCTGTATGAAGTTGAAAAAGAAAGAGAAATTCTTGTCCTAGCTTTGCAGGGTTTTGATTTCCGGAACAACCCTTCAGGCTAAAACAGATGAAAGATCACAAGGTTGAGTGCTTTTCCAAAGAGTTGGGGAAAAACTCAGCATATTCCTGGTAACACACGCGCAAGAAAGGTTGTTATCTTGGGATCTCCCATAGCAGCAGCGGTCTAACAGAGGGACGTGCCGGCTCCTATGTAAACAGAGGAGAACAGATATGCTAAAAACAACAGCATGGTGAGGAAAGAACAACAAATACAGGAGCTCGTTCCCACACACTCACATCAACACATCGAATTACAATGTGGCTTTTGCAGAAATACAAATAGATGGAGGGTCACATGCCTTTCACACAGAACAACTAAACCATCAGCTGGGGTTTTAGCTCTGTAACCAAACACTAGATTCCAAGAAGAAACAAAAAGGGTGTAAGAATCCTCTCACCATGTGACAAAGTTGTGACTGTTCATGTACTTTCACAGGGTTTTCAAACGGCAACTCAACCATTTCTTTTGTAAAGTTGGATACATAACAGGTCCAGATATACTGTGGACAAGAGCACCTAATTTCACCCTCTGTCTGAAACCAGAGCTCAGTTTGCTCCATATTAGTTGTTTAAGTCTCTTATGTGACATGGCTCCATGCTCTGATTGGTTAGCTGGCCGGCTCTGTTGTTATTGGTCACCTCTTATGGCGCGTTTCCACTCCAGCGTGGAGCTCTTTAAGCGTGCCGGCCGCTCTACTTTAAAAAGTCCTCTCCTGCTGATGTTCAGGTGTATATCAGTATGTAGTGTCTCTACTTTAAAGAGTCATGTAGT
>NW_011334109.1:4104-4618 GCF_000735185.1 Notothenia coriiceps
GTGCCTTTACCTACTTGTCCTTATCTTTTCACCTTTTTCTGCCGCGATAAAATGTGGTTCTGGCCAGGAACAACCAGGCTGAGTCGGGCTGAGTATGCTAAACTAGAGAGAGAGAATCGCTGGCAAGGGGGCTACAACTACAACAAGATGAACATATTTTACCGTGATTTAATTGTAATACACGTTTCAAAATGATGCCGAAGTAACAACATACTGATACCGGTTAGTAAAAACCATGAATTAATGCTTTGACAAGTCTGCAGACAGACGGCAGGCGAAAAAACCTATTAAAATGCTTGTTTTCTGAATGGAGATCGGCTAAGCTAACGTTGTATGCTCCGACCGTCCACACTCACAACAACGGCCTACAGACATAAATAAACCAGCGACTGTATTCTCCATGACACAGACAGTCTGTGGTTTGTACTTGTTTAACTTTTGCCTAGTTTCTGTACAGATATGAGGAGCTGTGAGCTCTGAGTGCTAACAGCTAACGGCTGATGTTTTGGTTTTC
>NW_011334109.1:4658-8110 GCF_000735185.1 Notothenia coriiceps
AATAACTTTATTTTGTAGGTAGGTAGGTAGGTAGGTAGGTAGGTTTGTAGGTGGGTAGGTAGGTAGGTAGGTAGGTGGGTAGGTAGGTAGGTAGGTAGGTAGGTAGGTGGGTGGGTAGGTAGGTAGGTGGGTGGGTGGGTAGGTAGGTCGGTAGGTAGGTAAGTAGGTAGGTAGGTAGGTAGGTAGGTAGGTAAGTAGGTAGGTAGGTAGGTAGGTAGGTAAGTAGGTAGGTAGGTAGGTGGGTAGGTAGGTAGGTAGGTAGGTAGGTAGGTAGGTAGGTAGGTAGGTAGGTAGGTAGGTAGGTAGGTAGGTAGGTAGGTAGGTAGGTAGGTAGGTAGGTAGTCAGTTTATATTGTCATTGCTTAACTCTACTATTAGGAAGTGTCTGGGATGAAGAACAGACCATCCTCTGCATACAGTGCTTCCCTTCTCCTGAGATCAGGGGGACCCTATCTCATAGATATAGTGTTTGTGATGGAATTGATCAAATACAGAATTTTGCAATACTCTCGTGTATTAATACTTCCTACGACCCGGTGTATACACTGCGCAAGGCTGAATTTAAATTAAACCGAGATCGCTTCAAACCTGTCATGTGATCAGATGTTTCACACTAGGCATCAATCATTTGAATACAATAGTATAGCCAATGCAGTACTCTATTAGTATTTCTACACTGTAATATTAGTACTTTTATTGAAGCTGTTTATCTGTCCTCAGAATCTAAACTAAGCACGTGTTATGCTCCGAACATGTGCAACTAATTCTGTAATTTAAATCAGGGCTGAAGACTTGCACCTGCCTTTCCATTTGAAGCGCCTGTCTCTTTAATGTATTTGCATGTCTTTCATCATGTCTTTCTTTAATTCTCCATCACAATGAGAAGATTCATACTTACAGCTGGTGTTTGTCCGACATCACGGTGAACCCCCACCTGCAGAAGATGGATCAGAACAAGATGAAGCCATGCTAGTATGATTGGTGTGCTGTCAGTATAACTCCTGGGCTCTTTAAAGTCCATAAGTCATTATTTGAGGCCCTGTTCTTCTTCTGTGGTGCTCCCTCTCTGTAGTGTAAGTGCATGGAAACTCTCTGCAAAGACTCAAATCACTGTGTTCCCTCCATTGGATTCCTTTGTGACATCACTATGGAACACTCACGCTCCTATTGGCTAGCGCTCCAACTCATTGCACGTACAACAAAAAGCGTAACACATTATACCAATAACGTGAAAAAAGAAATGTTTCCGCCCCAGCTCTAACTTTTGTTATTATGTTATTCTTTTGTTGTGTCGTAACAAAAGAATAACATCTGAAGAAATGGATTAGATGTTTGAAAGAAGATTTAAGATGAAACACAAGTAATGGGCAAATCCAAACTCTTTGCTGTGTCTTTGTTGAACTAAGATAGTTTAATTGGAGATGAATACCTATTCCCTGTGTGTGTGTGTGTGTGTGTGTGTGTGTGTGTGTGTGTGTGTGTGTGTGTGTGTGTGTGTGTGTGTGTGTTGTGTGTGTGTGTGTGTGTGTGTGTGTGTGTGTGTGTGTGTGTGTGTGTGTGTGTGTGTGTGTGTGTGTGTGTGTGTGTGTGTGTGTGTGTGTGTGTGTGTTCTACCTGCTCGGAGCCTTCAGTTTCCTGCGGATGCCGATGTAGATCTTCATGTTCTTCAGAGACCATTCCTTCTCTGGTTTGATGCTCTGAACAAAAACACACACTGTCAGGAGACAGTGCACACACACGCACACACACACACACACACACACACACACACACACACACACACACTAAGTACCTTCTTGTCTTTGAGCAGCAGCAGTTTGTTCTCCCTGATCTGGAACGTTCTCTCCTGGAACTTGTTCCCCTGCAGGAGCTTCGGAGGTTCCTCACGACACCTCAGCAGACCCACCTTCATGATGTCGCTGTGATAGGCTGAGAGACAGGAAGTAATGCTGAGGGGTGTGTGTGTGTGTGTGTGTGTGTGTGTGTGTGTGTGTGTGTGTGTGTGTGTGTGTGTGTGTGTGTGTGTGTGTGCATGCATTTGTATGTGTGTGTGCGTGCGTGCGTGCGTGCCTGTGTGCGTGCGTGCGTGCGTGTGTGTGTACCTACAGGTGAGGAGGTCTGTTTTAGGAACTTTCTTCACCACCAGGTGTGCTGAGCTCGGGTCGGCCATCTTGCACCACTGCAAAGCTTCTTCCAGAACTTTCTGTCTGGGGAGCAGAGGCCGTTCTGCAACACAACACCTGTCAGGTAAATGTCCCACGCACCCTGAACTCACCATAGATAATTAATGACCGGCTCGTACATTGTTATTATTATTCTCATTATTATTATTGTCATCATATGAGCACATTCTCATTATGACATGATGACAGCTCCTCACCCAGCTGTCCATCCTCCAGCACCTCGAAGGTCATCCAGACGTCTCTCTCTGCAGGGGGGACGTTCCTCATGAACAGCACCTGATTGGTCAGCTCCTCAGCGCTCATGCTGGGGGAAACCTGCAGATCAGCAGGTCAGCAGGTCATCACCAAGTCTTAACAATGGCCCTTTCTCACTTCTCTAACTCCCCTCCTCGACGAGACTTAGTCCCGCCCACAGGAGATGCGAGCGGAGGACCCGAAAAAATCTGACTTTTTTTATCAAAATCTCAAAGACTTTTTCTAAAAATACTATTATTATACTTCTTCCTCAAAATGTTGACTTTTTTTATCAAAATATCAAAATTATGACTTTTTCTCAAATCTCAAAATTATGACTTCTTCCTCAAAATGTTGACTTTTTTTATCAAAATCTCAAAATTATGACTTTTTCTCAAATCTCAAAAAATTATGACTTTTTCTCAAAATGTTAATAATCCCTGGTCCCCGGCTTGAGCTTGAATCTCAGGATCCATGTATCTGTGATCCTCTCCAGAATGGAAGTAGTCATCACATACAGAGCATCAACTAGTTCCTGAACAGTGTCCTTCACATGCTGATATCCAAGAGAGGGAGTTCCACAGTCACAAGATGGAGGAATAGAAAGCAGTATTCAATGTTTACTTCAGATTAGCTCCACGTCAGAAATGAGCATGCTTGTCATATGTCTCTCTCCATAGAGGCTGAATCATCATGTTAATCACATAGCTATCATATGCCTCAAACAGTCCTGATGCTCTTCTGATATAGGAGAGGTAATCACTAGGGCTGTGCATCTTCACTGGTCTCACGATTTGATTCAATTTGATATCCCGATGCATCACGATTCATACCAATGCGTTGCATCCTCAATTTTCTATATTACTGCACATGTCTTATTTTTCATCAATGCATACATGCAGTAAATACATATGAACTCTCTTTTTATTATTTAGAAAGTGCTTCAGAAATCAATAACATAAATGTCTTGACATTAATTTATAAACCAAAATAAATGAATTGTATCGGTCTAGCCTCCCTGTATCTGTGTGTGAA
>NW_011334109.1:11140-16061 GCF_000735185.1 Notothenia coriiceps
GCCTGTGCTGCAGCACCTCTTTTCACCCTCTGTCTGAAACCAGAGCCCAGTCTGCTCTGATTGGTTAGCTGGCCGGCTCTGTTGTGATTGGTCAACCAGCTTAGAGATGTCCCACGTACATTGTATTGGAGGGCTAGCCAATAGAAGCACGAGTGGTACGTAGTGATGTCATTTTGTTACAGAAGTAAACAAAGGAGTCCAATGGAGGTGTTTCAGGGAACACAGGGATTTAAATGCATTGAAATAAATCTGAACCATATTGGGTAAAATAATAATAAGCTCTGGAAAAGATAAAGTTTCAGACAATGACGCAGAAGAAAGAAATCATGGATACAAAGTATGATTGATGTAATCCTTTCTTGCTTTTATATAAGATTATGAAAGAAGTAAAAGGCATAGACAAATATTTTAAGTCACAGATATATTTTACAGATATTTAAAGGTATATAGTATAACCACACACATGATACACAGAATAACACACATGATACACAGAATAACACACAGGATACTCATCACGCTCCGAACAGGAACAATCATTAACGATGAGCTCTGCTCTAACTATTATTAATTGACATCTGAAGCGTTGTGAATATTACAACAAGTCTGGAGCTCCGTTGTTATGAACATAATTACAACCTGAAGTTGTACTCTAAAATAGCATCAGGCGTTCCAGATATTCACAACGTGTGTGATCTAGTGACTGAATTACGGCTATAAGCAGAACAATGTGTGAAAGATGAATGCAATAAGAACAATGTATCATAAGAATCCCCTCACCCGCACTATAGGGAGACACGGGGGGAACATTCAGTTTAAATCTCGTTTTCATAAAAAGGAGAAAATGAATAGCACTGCAGTGTTATGAGTCATCGTGGTGGAAAGCGACCTTTGCAATCAAAACACACACGCACACACGCACACGCACACGCACACACACACACACACACACACACACACACACACACACACACACACACACACACACACACACACACACACACACACACACACACACACTCTTAGATTTTGTTGTTTGAATCTTCTATTTGAGGCAGTGTTCAGACAGAAATAGCCACAGCTTGATACCATTCATTGGAAATGGTTATTTCTAGTATCGGACTGTACTGTGTTGTACTGTAGGCAGGGTTGGGAGGGTAACTGAAATGCAATCCATTCCATGTACTAGTCACCTGTAAAAGTAATAATCAGTAACTTAATCTGATTACTTTCCGTTACTTTTGGATTACCTCTTTATCAAATGCAATTCAGGGCTTTGTTTTTCCATAGCCTAGATTGAGTGTTGGTAATTAACTTGATTCATTTACTTATGTTTTTAAGTACTTTTTTTTGGACATATCACTATTTTACTTGAGTATTTGCATTTAATGCTACTTTCAACTTGTAATCCACATCTACATTTCAGAGGTAAATATACTTTTTTCCATGCTTTAATATTCAAAAAGCTCTTTAGTTTTCTCATACTGCCTACAAAATGCTGCCTCTTTTCACCCTCTGTCCGAAACCAGAAACTCCCTCTGGAGGATTTGAGCCTTTGCAGACCATTTACATGCACACAAACCTATATAACACTACAGGAAATGGAAAACCCCCCAAAAGCATAACATGGCCCCTTGATATATATATATATATACATGTATTTGCATGTGACTCTCACCCATTTGATCACTATCACAGATTGTTGTGTTGCTGCCGGCTGATTGGCTGCAGCTGCTGAATGCACATGAGCCTGCTAAGTATTCGGCTGTGGACATTCTACACATCAAAAGCCAGTGATACGCTCAGCATGAAGATGAAAGGCACCATCACTTTGGTATCAGACGGTGAAGCCTAAAATGTACAATATCTTAAGTCCATGACTCACCGGTACAGTAAAAATCGTCCATAGCACCATCTTCCATTATATATGTGTCAGTGCGTGTAAAGTATAAACTCATAATGAAAAATAGTGAATATGCTTACCATATCATAGGTTTATTGTAAATATATACTCATTATTCATACCTGTACAAAGTCTGCTGGCCCCATGCAAAACATTTGTATCAAAACTTTATTAAGTTAGAACCAGTTCTGGAGTAACATATGCCATGCTTTTGTATTTTCTCTTTTGTATTTTACGGTTGTAACACACATCATCATCACCACACATCATCATCATCATCATCATCATTCCAGGCATCCAGATTTCCTCTTTCATGCAAAGAGCTGCACTTCTGCTCCTGCAAGACATTTCCAGAAAGTATCCCAAGTCATGCTCAACCATTTACGGGGAAAGAAAGAGAGATTTACAGCTGCACACTTTGCTACAGAGTAAAGGAGTGTGAGCGGGTTTATGAACTTCAGAGGATGTTGACACTGCTCACACTGATGGATGTTAGAGCACATTTTAAAGAAGCTACAGGGATAAAAACATTACATTTACCAACAAAAACTTCAACAGTTTTTAGACATGTGAAGTGTTTCGGCAGTGATATCCTTATATATATATAAATGATTTTGAAGGAAAGGGATTTGGTTTGTGGCACAAAAAACATCTTAACATTTCATTTGAAATATTTTGGCAGCACCCTTTTTTTCAGTCACTGTGGATAATGTTCCTCACGGGACAGTTTTAATGGAACAAATAAAAGCTATTGACAGCTTGTTAAATGGACTATCAGAGAAACCACAGATGAATAAGCCTTTTTCACACGACTCATCAAACACAGTTGTAACTAATCACATTATGCGATGCACCACGGGTGACTTTTCTTGGACTTCTTAAAGGAGAGTCGGAAAAAACAGGCACAGTTAGCGGAGACACTGTTTTAGAGATTTGATGCTGTTTGTCAAGCAGTACAAATGGCATTGCAGGCAGAAATCAAACTTTGCATATATTGAAATGTAGTTAAATACAAGCAAAACGATCGTTATGTGACAATATGTTCTTTGTCATTTGGGTGAACGGAGACTTTTAAAAACCTGGAAATGTTGTTTCTGCTGACCTCATGTGGTTAGAGAAATATAATCAGATGACATTGTAACTTAACATTGTCGATAAAATAATTATTTTCAGCCTGATGTCACTCTCTGACGGAGCATCGACAGAAGCCTACGAAATACACATCAAGCATTCAGGATTACAACTCCTACATTTCACAACCTTGTCCGTAAACAATGAGCAAACATTCTTGATTTTGCATCAAAAATGTAGCTTTTACAAACAAAACTCGAAAAGGTAGAAATAGTAAGAAATCAATGTTGCTGTTTTTGAGCTTTTTATGTTGTTTTTAAATGCTGCAAACACTACCAACTACATTTCATTCACCTCCAAGTCACTGGCATGGAGGCAGAAATCAAAGAAATCAGATTGCATATCTTAAAATATGGTCAAATACAACCAAAACTATCATTATGTGACGATACGGTCTTTGTCATTTGGGTTTAACAGACCGATGAATAAGTAACTGCTGTGGTTAAAGCTCTCTCTTTGCTGCAGAGGTCAATCAAATGTATATTTGTTGCCTGATGTTAAGCTCATCTCTAACACATCAGCTGCAACAGAACCCAACGAAATATATATCAAGCATTCAGGATTAATACTCCGACCTTAAGCAACGAGCAAACATAATGGAATTTGCATCAACATACCAAAGAAAACCTGAAGAGAGTAGAAGTAGTATGGATCACAGTTTGTTCTGTACTCTTGGTACAGTGCATTATTAGATTCAACTCATTGAAAAGGCATGACCACAAGCTCAGTTAGCTAGATTCAGAAGCCCTTTGTGAAGCAAGGACATGTCACTTAGGATCCATATTGAAGCTAAAATAACTACATTAAGTAACGCAATGTCAATCTGTTAAGTCCTTAAAGTTGAACAACCAACATATATTTGGGCTACGAGGCGTTTTTGATCAAAGCTCATTTCTTCAGAAAACCCTGTTGCTACGTTCTGCTAAGTATGTTTTCACGAGATAACCCGTTCTTAAGACACCCGTTTCACTACTTATAGATGGAGTGAAGCCTGAGAGCTTAATAAAGCTTGAATGAAAGTGTGTTTTGATTAGCATGGTTTGTAAAGTATCGATTTACTGGAGCTATAAATGCTAAAATAAGTTAATAGATAATATAAGAAAAAGGCAATCGCATGAAGAGAAGGAAGATGAATGGATGAATGTGCGATGGGAAAAACATACTTCAAGTTCATAATGTTTAAACATCAAATAATGGGGAAATGAATACCCAACTCATCACTGGGAAAATGAAGATGAATAATGAAACTACATCCAGCTACGAACACAAGATTAAACGTAAAAACCATGCAAGCACAGAATGGAAAAAAGGTTTATTGAACTAAATCAGGAATGTAAGTGAACTTTTGGCTGAAATGAATGACAGAGAAAAAAAAAACTGGACCAACAAACACTGTGCAAAACCTACGACCTAGTGTCAGTACTAGTGTTCACATTAATCCGTCTACATCATAGAAAAGCAAAACGAGAGATAAAGGGGGGGCCATGAGGAGGAGAGGGAGTTTCTATCAGTGCGTCATCGGTTCAGCTGCGACCGAAATCTGCTCCGCGCTCACATAGCAACCGGTTAGACACAGTTTGTTTACAGCGACTCCATGACTAACTTAACTTAAAAAATGAAACAAATAAAAACACCAGCTTGCTCATGTTTTTTTTCTACACAACCCGTGGGTCAAAAAGCTAGGGAAAAAACAAAAGTTGCTTGATAGTTTGATCTTCTGCCAGTGTATAGACCTGGCTCTGGTTGTTTTGGTTTCTCTTCTTCCTTTCTGTCAGATTGTGTCTGAACTCGCTCACTCCATTTTGCTGTGGTCCTCCGCGTGGCCCAGGACCTTCTTCCTCTGTCGGATCATGTGGAAGTAAAGCTGGGGGAACACTGGGGGAGAGG
>NW_011334110.1:0-1802 GCF_000735185.1 Notothenia coriiceps
CCTAACTATTTCAGTTTGCTCTGATTTTATTTTAGCTTCTTTTAAATGTAGTGTATGTTCATGTGTCTCATTGCTATCGTTTCATTAACAGCTATAAGCCACTGCCTAAAATTACTTAATGATAACTTGGTTTCTTCTTTTCTAACGTCACAGTGTTCTGTTGTCTTATATAATACGATTAGGTTAAAGCTCTCTTATTTTCTCTTGTATTTATCTGCATTGCCTTTGATATTGAGGTAATCCAAAAGTAATGGAAAGTAATCAGGTTACATTCATTTTATATTGAGCTATGCGCGTGCGCGGAAGTTGTGTGTGAAGTCTGAGAGCGTGTAGCTTCCGTAGCAAACTTTTTGAGAAATCAGGTTATGATCAGATGAGCAAGTTGATCACTCAAAGTTTATAGCGAAATACGATGTGGGGAATTGAATGCCACCGAAGAAACCAAACAAAAAGGCTAAAGTGCCATTTAATGAGAGCAGCGGTCTTTCGGGAGTGAGTGACACACAAGCAGCAGAGGAGAACGCCATGGAAAGCGGGGCCTCGCAGGTGAAACACTCGGAGCTGTCGGTACTAATACGCTCCATAATAAGAGAGGAGATAGGGGCTGCTTTCGAGAAATTCCAGCCGCAGCTTGATGCTTTAAAGGGAGAACTTGACACATGTTGTCAGAAGCTCGGTGATATGGAGGAGGGGATAACCGACATGTATTGTAGGGTTGCTATACTCAAAACTGCAAATGGCAATCTACTGAAGGAAAACAAAGAGTTCAAAGACAAAATAGAGAGGAACGTTTAATCTACATGTGATTGGACTGAAAACAAAATGACTCAGGGTGCATCTGAGATTAGAGAGGGTGCAGTGGTAAAGTGCTATTTTTGATAGTGTTGAGTGGACCTAACACCCTCTAGGGGGGTCCTCACCTCCTCTAGGGAAGGTCCGGTGGCATGCTCCTCCGGGAAGATTTTTTTTTTTAAATATTGAAGTTAAAAGCATCAATCTGGTGCACTTTGTAGACCCTCCAGAAAAACGCGGGCAAAAATCCTTGATTATGCGGGCTAAATTCCTTGATTATGCGGGCTAAAATCCTTGATTATGCGATTAAATATGCGGGGTTTTATGTGATTTTATGCGGTGAAATTGCGGGAAGTTGCGAAATATGCGGAAAGTTGCGAAATATGCGGGGAAAAAGAATAACAATTTTTTTAAATATTGAGCTGTCTTATTTATTCTCTCTCACACACAACCTGCCACTAACGTTTAACCCTTTTACTATTCAATTAAACACATTCAATGTTTATTTATTCTAAAAGCAATTGGGCTATTTTAATCTCTCTCACACACACACACACACACACACACACTTCTCCGCCTCATTCTGTTTTCATTTACTCGTTCGTTATCTGACCAGCTTCAATCTTGTAGGCTACTCACTTCGTTTCTTGTAGCCCTCGAAAGGGTTTTGGAGGTTGATCCCTCGCTGAACGTGAAGTCGTTTGGCTTTCTTGTCCGCAGCAGCAGAAAGCATTTTCGAATGTTTGAATGAATCAAAGTGGGTCGTCACCGTCGATTTTCTCTTATGCTCCAACACACAGTTGCACGGGGTGCAGAATAGTTTCCCCCCACTTTTTGCCCGGTTTTTAGTAGAAATGTTCGTCGGTAAATGAGATGGATTAGATTTTTTCATCTTGGTGTTTTCTCTATCGTGTGAGCTCCACACGTTCACTCTATACAGTGTTGTTTACATTCTGTGATGCGCGAGCTGATGACGTCACGTCATCATCATCACTACTTCACGTCAAGAC
>NW_011334111.1:0-49853 GCF_000735185.1 Notothenia coriiceps
CTCAAACACACACACACACACACACACACACACACACACACACACACACACACACACACACACACACACACACACACACACACACACACACACACACACACACACACACACTGAACTCTCTCTCCCAAATGGGAGCCTGTATTGTGCAGGAACCAGTTTTACTACCAAATACAACTGAATATTAAGCATTAACCTCACATATGAAGAGGGAAGATAGCAGCTAAACCACAGCTTGTATCTGATGGTATTCATTTATTTTTCTCCAGAGATTATAGTGCTTCATACTGGCTGTTTCCAATCATTCATTCATACAAAGGAGACACCTACAGATCAGTGAAAATGCTATAAACGATTATGTATTTACTTGATTACCTTTTGAATGAAGCTTGATTTTTCTTCTATTGTTCCAAACATTGATATGTTGTTTATATAGCCTTATACTCACATTTCCTGCCTATGGGTCCTACTTTGTCAAGTGCAGTCAAAGTGATGCATGATTAAAAACACTTGTAATGATTGAGGGCTAATGATAGATCTTACAGTATCTGAAAGTAAATAGATCAAACCATCAAGGTGAATTTGATCTCACCTGTGCTGTGGCAAAGGCCACAATGCGGCTGTGATATTGATTCCTCGATTCATTTAGCTGAAACGATGTTCAATTCTCATTTTTGTATGTGCCTGCTGCTCTTGGTTGGACTGGTACTGCTGTCCCTGGTGGGATGGTTAGCTGAGAGGAGCTGTGCTTGAACAACATGGCAGCCGTGGGTTAGGAGTGCCAAAACGCCAAAAGAAAGGCCATTTCTAATGAGTTGCTCAGGGATTCTCTAGTGCTAAAAGACCAACAACAACAACAACAACAATAAAGGAAGAGGGACACCATTTCTCCCCATGAATGCACAAATTGGACTTAAGTCTTCTTTGGTGTTGGTGCCAATCATTTTTTCATTTAAAATAAACCTTTTTATGGTAGAACCAATTTCATTTACAGGAAACATGCAAGACAAAACAATGTGGGGGAATTTAAAGAATTATTTGCACTGAAGTTGTGCAGCAACATACTTCTTTCCTGTATTACCATAACAAAGTTAAGACTCAAAAGGTTTAGATGAGGAGATGACAGCTTGAGGGAGCTGCTCCATGTTTTGTTTTTGTTCCATCTTTGGCTTCCCACTCAGGCCCCACAGCGGCTTCTTTTGGAAAGAAGCAGTTGAGCAGAGGCGGAATGTCGTTATAAGATCTATTAATAATGCATCAGATTGCTTCGTTTGTTGAGTGTTGTTCAGTAGTTAATTTAACAGTTTCAGAGTTAACAAAGGACATCCCACATTAGTCTGTTGGAAGAAAACAAGCTGGTTTGAAAGACCTACAGTTCCCAAATCGTTATACCTTGGATTGCTCTTCTTGTGATTATGGCTATTAACCAAATCGGTCAAATCGTTAAGCTAAAGAAAGAAGAAAACAGAGAAAAAACACAAGCTTGGTACAGTCTTCAGAAGTGATGTAACCTAGATTCAGTTGTAGGTATGGGACGAGACAGGAGAGAAGAATTGTATGACACAAAGAAGAAGAAGGATTCTCCAGTGGGAAATACAGTAGATCACACTTACGGAGAGTTAAGCTTTTTTGTTTCATCAACTGTTGTTCCACATTTTCTGAGCACACCAGTATGCCTCAGCACTTCAAAGAACGACAGCTCAGAGACATCTACTGTATTTGTTATTGATAGATGTTGGCAGCTAGGTACAATCTTTTCATCTAGCTGTCTACTACGTGAAAATAGCTCAGGAAACAGACGTTTAAACAGACTTGGAAACAGCATTAAAATCTATCAGTTATGACTGGTTTATGTAGCTGGGAGAAACAGTGTATCTGATTATTAGAGATGCACACGTCATCTGAACTTCTTCACAAGTAAATGGTGTGACCTCAATGCAAATGATCCTACCAAGTTCAGATAGATAGTTGATAGAACTTCTGATCCCAGTTCCCAAAGACTGAATCTTTCATCAATGTGTTGTGTTGTCATGGCTAAAACAGAAAGCCAAAAAATTAATTCAAAGTGATGCAAGGATGTCAATGTGGGCCAGATTCACCAAGAAGGTAAGTAGAACAATATTCCATTACATCCTCATCGCAGCATGTCCTATAGTTAATTATTGATTAACTATGCAAAGATAAGTCAGTCAGGGTGGGGAAATTGGCATCATGCTGGGCTGGATGGCAGAACGCCATCTCAATGAGCCTTTCCTGGTTGATGTCCATGTCATTTGACCATTAAAGAAAATCAACCATGTCTCATGTAGAAAGAGCTCTGTGATTAAATGTAATTTGCTACACTGCTAAAGGATCTTGCTTTGAGACATTTTTGCATTCTTGAAAGCTGACAGTCATGGGTCTAAATCAACTTCACCTAAAAAAGGTTGCGACAGTTCCTTGTCCCAAACAAATCCAAGCCATCAGTCTTACGACCAGGTGGGGTGCAGCACAGTACAGCTACGAGTCTCTTATGCCTGTGTTGAACAATGTACATATAGCCAATAGCTCTAAAGCTCAACTGACATGTGTGAGCTGGTTTGTCAAAACAAATATAATTTGGCATAACAAAAGGGAAGTGGTAAAACACCCCAGGAAACAAACCTGTTATTTTAACTGGGACACACTGTAGCAAAGTTTGAGTGTAGCTGTGGGTGGGATTAGAATGAAAGTACAGGCTGCAATACCAAAACAAACAAAAAACTAAAACCACTGAGGTACTTCTGAAGCCAGGATACAAGAACCACACAAGTGGTTATTAAATAAAATAAAAGGGAATCAAATCGCACATGCAACATATTGCTTGTGTTCAGCACAACACGAAGCTGTACTGCAAACCACTGAAGCACAGTGAGCTTTCACTCAATAGACGTCCCATTGGGCGGCTTGCTGCATAGTGCATGGTTGTCTCAGCTGTTAGCCTACTCTTCTTCCTCTCTCTGCTCCTCCTTTCCCATGCTGCATTGTGTCTGGGCTGACTGCTGCTCAGATAGGCCTCTGGGTGGGCAGTTCAACAGTCAAGTATCTGCGCTCACATCCTCTGACACCTCAGTCAAATGTCTTGTGTTTGGAATATACCGCCGGCTCTCTGGAGAGTCAGCCTGCCTTCCCCGCGTCCCAGACAATAGACAGCCGAGCTGAACAAGGGAAGATATGACGGATGGGAAAATAAAAAAGGGATGGGGAGAGGAATGATGGAGCAAGGCGAGTATGTGAACAAACCGTTCAACCTGCATCTCACACTAATCAATAGGACACGGACATACAGTAATACTGACAATAAACAAAAACATCATACCGTCTGCCCAGGCTGGCTGATAACCTCGCATGAGATCAATCACTTAGAAGAGTCAGTGCTTTTTATTGGGCTATGTGAGCCTAGAATAGGCTTAGTCTCTCAAGCCCTTGAAATCTCTGGATTACACCACTCGCTCTAATTTAGATGTAGCCTCAAGCAGAGAACAGGCCAATTTCCCCGTGTGTCAAAATTAATGAAGAAGATAATTTGCTACATTGGAAGAAAACACACATGCACCCGCAAGTCCGCACACTTGCATGACACACACACACGCACACAGAAATACTCACACTATCCTTTAAATGAACCCCAAATGGGGTCAGGAAATGAAGAGAACTTACTGCAGATGAAACCGAAACTAGGTTAGCACATCCACAGTGAGACATTTGGGATTTGACCCGCTTGTAGTATAGGTCTTGGATCTCAGAATGCAGAAAGAGAGGATAATCTGTTCATGGGAATTTCAGCAAACTACAACATAGCTTTTCAAAATACTGCTTGAAACATCATTTTCCTTATTTCTGTCATATTTCCTGTTCAGCAGTTTCAAAGATGAAACACATTTATAGTATGCTGTGAGAACTGCGATTGAAAATTCGGAGTATTTTGTGCAGAATCTTGTACAGGTTTCTGTGTAGTTCCTGTAGTAAATATTAGTCAAAAAATGAAACATTAATTCCCTGCATGTCGGTAAAAGGTTTAAATGTGATAAAAGGATATTCATTCCTAATCATTTTATACCTTAAAAACCACCAAGCCCTGTTGCTTTTTGTATTTAATTAAAAAAGGGGTAATTGTATCACATTTGACTGGGCTATTACATTATTAGTCACAATACAACTTGTAAGGGGAACATTTCTATTAGGCACACAGTTGATTATGTACAGTTTTCTGCATATCCACAATCAATTCTTTTTTAAAACAGGGAGGCAGACAATTTCTTGACAGCCAACATTACATTGTCATCCATGAGAAGCCAACAAATAATAATCAATAATCTTACCAGTAGACAGGGCTTGGACTGATTGAATTTAAAATGTTTTTTATAGCCACCTTCCAGTGTTTTGATGATGATAAAGAGTATGTAAATAAGTATGTCCCTTGTTAAAGTCTTCTCTCAACAGCACATTAGAGATAAGTGACTGTAGACTTTATTCAGAAGATAAAACAACAAGTAAAAGACCGAAGGACAATCTCTCCCCCTCCTCTGTGAGTCTACATCTGCTGCAGACTGAGAGACAGCTGTTCCTATGGGGAGAGGCAGCCGGCAGATAGAGCCCCTCCGCTCTCCCTCCACAGACTTTCTTCATCTATCCCCTCCTGTTCCCTACTGATGCCCACCCCGTTCCACATCACTTCAACTATCCACCGCCTACGTTTCCCACTTCATTACTTCCCATATATACTATGTGAATATATTCAAAAAATAACTTAATTACGTTTTTTTACACTCCAGAAAGGTTGGTTATGTCTAGAAGCAATAGATGTGCTCCAGCCTTCTGTCATGGGACCCATGCAAACTGCGGAATATACTGCAGTATAATTTCACACTGATTTCTCAAGGTTTTAGTTTGCATTTTTTAAATAAACTTTTAAAGACATTGAGTGATCTTATCAACAAAGAAAACATTCCCCAAAGTAAAACCTTTTTGTTGGTAAAAAGGAGAGTTGACAAGGGGGAAATACAGAACAAACTTATATTAGCAAAGCCTTAGGACAATTGAGAAAGGGGAAATGCAACACAATAATATATCAGCAGTGTATGCAACTTTTTAGCATTTCCAGCATCCATTTTATAGTGGCCATTTGTCCATTAACAATCATTTAACAGCAAGAACAACCTATTAACAAATTCATTATTTAAATAAAGACAAACAAACACTGCTGTATTTGGGCAGTGACACAGACAGGACAGTGGGTTGCAAGGTCAGATGATCTCACTGGTGGTCAATGTGGCTTTCGTGCATCATCGAGCAAAGCCAAGTCAAACTGCGTTTCGGCGTAGAGCCATCTGGTGACGACCACAGCTCTGCTGCATCATGTGAAGTGTATTATCCTACAGCTACGCATCACATTGAATGCATCATCTATTGAGGTTATATCTGTCATGTATAAAGCTGTGTATACCCCTGTTAAACACCACCAGCACATGATGGACTTTTGCCCCCCTCTCCTTTTCCTTATCTCTGGCTCCAGCATGGCACGCGAGATAGCTGCATAAAGAAGAGGATTCTCCACAGTCCTCAGCTGATTATCAGGTTTAACTGCTCAGAGGGATTTTCAGCCTTTTCCTGTACGCACAAGGAAATCCTGTTCATAATTCTGTCTTTGTTAACAACCGAGGTCTGCCTCCAGAACTCATCCCAGGCTGAGATGTTACCCCACAATGAACTCTGTATCACCCCATCCACTGCTTGAAGGAGTGAGAAGAACAGGATTACCTACACTGGGTATGGGATGAATTCCTAACATGTTGGTGTTCGAGCATGAACATATAAAGTTTCAAGTCTCTTTGGGACAGCCCTGAAGAGTTCAAAAAGAGAGAGAAAATAAGACAGTCAGTCAGAATCAGGGAGAGAGATGCTGTTCAAATACAATACTGTGAGAAGAAAGCGCACCATAGAAAGAAAAGAAAAGGAGCAACAGCAGTGTGAATGCAGTACACAGCTGTTTGTTTTAGCTGGGGCTGTGAAAGAGGTAGTGTTGGAAACAACAGTCTGCTGTCAAAGACAAACAGACGAGTGAAGCTGACATCCAGCACAGGTGAAACAAAGATGTGATCTGCATATATTGACTGTTGTGTTACTCTGAATACAATAGCTACATCAATTCCATACACTTTCTGAGGGCGCTGGTTATGAGCGATGAATGTAAAGCCTTATACGTTTGCCGCCGGAGAGGCATATAATAAGCCGTGTATTTATGAGGTGCAGTGGTGTCAGTGACATCTGCATAACCTATTCATGAGAGCCATGATGGGAACTCAGTTATACTCCATCGTATAGGTGACAAAAGAGGAAAGCCGAGGTGAGGATGGGAAGAATGATAATGAAGATTAAAAAGGGAGAAAAGGAAGCAGCAGAGGAAGGTAAGGGAGACAAAGTAGATACGGGGAAATGGGGATTTTGGAAGGGGGTAATAAGGGATGTACTTAATGGTTGTAGACAGACTAGAAAAAGGACAAGGAACAAGCAAAAAGATGAGAGAAATTGAGAGACGTAGTGTCGGGAGATGGAGAGAGAAAATGAAGCAGAAGAGCGGAGGCAAGAGCGAGAGCAATTACCGGGAGAGTATTTCAATAAACCTGTACATGTCGATTCAGCCTGGCACATCCGCTACTTGTGCCCTGCACTCTGCATACCAATGATTCAGACGCGCCATAACTGGAATTCACAATCTATACAGACAGCAAGGGCAACTGCATTAGATATTCCTCCGGAGCACAGAGGAGAGAGAGGGAACGGGGAGAAACTGAGAGCGGCTACATGTGGCCTTGAGTAGAAATGAGGGACAGGAAAGAAACTGTGTCACACGCCTAGTTTTAACTGCGATTACATGGTCATATGGCTAATTTAAGGTAACATAACAGTAAAATAAAAGACTTTCTACACCCTTCCTCCTACAGATTAACACTATTTATGTATTTACAAAGTCATTTAATTACACTTGGTATTTGTTCATGATCATACGATTGTACTTTCACTTGAGTAACATTTTGACTGCAGGACTTTTACTTGTAACACAGTATTCCTTAACTCTTGTACTTCGCCCATCTCTGCATCTAATGCATCATCATTGGTCATTTTTGTTCAGCCAGGTTGCACCATAAATACCTGTTGACACCTGACCTGTTCTGCCTAAAAGTGAAGACAAGGAACATGTTCTGGACCCCAGGTATTTTCTTGTCTCCACGATGACAGCAGATGGTGTTCTACTCTGCTGGGGCATGACGCCAGGAAGACACAAGGAGGGCCCCAAGAAGGCCAAGAACACAGAGACCCCCTGTTAAGGTTTATTGCAGGACATGGCCAAATGAAGTGGAGATTCTGAGCTCAATGCCTTTAATAAGATTCTCGAAGGCACAGAATGATTGTCCAGTCGCATCACACAAGAATGACCGTCCTTGTTTCTGGGGACACAGTTTGGCTGACACCCAACACCATTATTATAATCCTCAGTGGTATCATCAGAATCAGAAATAAACTGAGTTCAAAGACTTCAAATGTGATAAAGGCTCAAAAACTGAAAAACCGAATCATATTAGTAGCCAACATAAAGCTTTTATGGAGGCACATGTTTGCTTCTTATAAAAGGAATACTCAGTTAAACTGGCACAGCGGCTATTTCGCATTGCACTTTCAGACACAAAAATTAATCGATTCACTGACCACTAGTCCCTAGTGTGGGTCAAGCTCCAGGAGACATAATGCAACCCACTGCATTTTTCATTTGATCCTCCCAGTCTGATAAATGCCCACATTTTTAAAACTCAAAACGTGTCTTAAGACCCAACCTGACATTGGGGTTATTTAGAAGTTATAGAGCTTCACTAAAGGCACAAAAGATAACAAACATTTCTGACCACCATTTGATATTGAAAATGTAGATTGTTCAGTGAAAGAGCCCTTTAATGTTAAGATGACTTTCAGCTGCGCTGTCATCAGTACATCTGTCAAGGGGACACATTATATCTTGCCCCTACTCAGCACCATTTATCCCTTATGCTTTCTAGCTCCATTGTGCAGCCCGCTCTTCTGTTACCTGGCCTTACCCTGAGGCCTATAATAAGTACATTACGGCTAATAATGGGTTATTGATCATAATGAATCAACTGCTTTTACGCAAACGCCAGCATCTGTCCTGCTGAACAAGACAAACTGGAGCTGTGTGGGAATCATTTCTCAGTGCAGGGAGGGCCCAGAGCATTAGTTTGTGCCTGAATGATTAATGGCTGTTAAAGCAAATGGACTGGAGACCACTGTGGTCGGGTTAGAAACAGTTACTGGGAGGCCAGCATGTTGTAAGGATAATCAGATAGTCAGGTGTGGGGGGGGGCTACCGGGGAAGACTTTACCGTCTCATGACCATCCAGAAAAAAACTTTACTGTGTGGCAGACATAATGTACATGGAAGTACAACTGCATTACTCATTTATTTTCACTGAGCTTCTTTTAAGTTGGCTATGTTTCGTATATACATGTATATGTTGACGATATAATTGGATATATTGTAAAAACATATGTACTGTGTGTAGGAACAAGATGGCATAATTTAAATGTTTGGTGGTGAAATATGCACCTATTGTAAATGACTTTGAATTAAAGCTTCGGCTAAATACATTGGATGTAATGCTAAATACCTCCAAACATGAGATCAGGAAAGGGTTGTACGATGAAACGGCAGCTAAAATAATTATAAGGAAATAGTCCATCACCAGTGTGCTATTATTGCTTTGCAGCAATGCAACAAACATGAATTTATGGATTCATGCTGCCATGTGTAACTTTCCAAGGTTGATAGGTTTCAAACCCAAACACCATTTTGAAAAAGCCCTGGGTGTTGAGAGTGAAGAGGTAATGGTCTCTCGTCTTTCAACAACTATCATCAAGGTACACTTACAGTGCCCTTCTACGCCCAATCCAAACTGTTATTACACAGGGCAGCTCAAAGGCGCCAACGTGCACAGCAGAGCGTAGCTGAAAGCATGGATCTGTTCTGAAAACATGAAATATAAACTAAAAAGAGCCCTACAAATTGCAGTAATCTGATGAGGAATAGACCATGACAATTAAACTGTTGATGCCCATTTCCACCACAGTTCAAAAACACAATGACTGGGCAGGAAATTGACAAAGTAATAGCATATTCTGGGCAATTTGTCATTTTCTGACAGCATTTTCTGTCCTTATGAATTGCACTACTCAAACACATTTTCTTGCACTGACAAGAATGAATTTTGTTTGACCAACCTGGAAAATGAAAGGCAGGAAAGCAGCATGAAATGTTTTCATCTAGGAGTGCAACACAACTGAAGCCAAGCAAGCCTTTCCCCTTTCTTTAGACAGGAAAGAAAACCATGGTACTATTAGGGGAATTATACACAAAATAAATGTTTTTGCATTTCCACCCATTTCCATGTGTGCAGTATGGAGAGGTGTGGTAGGGTTACCAATTGTGCTGTGGCTAGGAACTGAATAAACAGATGACATGGGGACAATGTCATGTATAAAACAATCATTTGAGAGGATTTGGAGTCATAAATATTCCCTTATTAATACATTGTTAGTGTTTGAGTGATAGTATGCTGTGACGATTGAGTTCAGACAGAGTCTAGTGTTTCAGATCTGTTCTAATATTTCAGCTACATGGAGAGGATCTGATCTTTTCCCACTCACATTAGGAAACTAGGGTTAGTTTTGCATTGCAGAGGCCATTGACAGAGTCCTGGCTGCAGCTGAGCTGAATCCTCACACCACGTCTGCTTTAGTCAGCACAACCCGGGGCACGTCTCCCAGTCACGCACCAACAACCCCTGACTGGAGCGACTGGTAAATAAATAGGCGCAGCGCGCTGTCTTGTCTCTCCTTGCTTAACATGCAAATACACAAGGTCCTGATTGCACAAGAGGAAGAAAATAGTAGGAGGGCAAATTAAAAGGCTCTGCAGTCAGTTTCTGCCAAACCTGCGGTATAAGGTTTTGCTTGCCTGGACACATTCCTCAGGCGTCCCACCCTATTATTATTAGAAGCGTGTGTGTTCGTGTGGCGTACAAAGCATGCCGACTATGTTGAGGAACAGTATCTCTTTGCCTTGATAACCCGCTGTACTTAGGCTGTGTCCTTCAGCTGTCATGCTTGACTTGGCATAAGAAAAAACATCATTTGACATGTGGCGTTAAATTGGAGAGGAGCATTAATCCCACAAAGTTGTACAAAATGTGAAGTTGGCTGTGAAAACTTGCCTTGAGAACAGTTTAAGAACACCAAGGATGGAATGCTCACGGTGGACATAAATGATTGAAGGTTACTTGCATGATTTTACAGCCATCAATACTGATAATATATACACATCATTTAAAATGATTTGGGCAATCAAAAATAAAGTAATTTTATCTTAAATTATATATTTGATGATATCTGAATATTACGAGTATAAGCCACAGCTTAGAGCGGGTTTGGATTTGTCCAATGGATATACATTAGAGGTAAAAGGCTTTCCTGGAAACAAATCCTGTCTTCAAGAAAAACGACAACATAATATACGTTGTATATGTATATGGAACATGTTCTCCACATATGGGGGAGCCATGTTTACCACATTAAACAATTTCTATGCAGAATAGGCTACAGTCAGAAATCAATTTCACCCCCCTGGTTTCTGCATTCCTCTAATTCCCTCTAACACTGACTGGGCTCCAGGTATTTGAATCTGTTTTGACAGAAGCAGTGTGACCTTGGATTCAAATGATGCACATTATTCACTAGAGAAAATTAAAAAGTGAAAATGTGTGGGTGCACATTGTGAACACGCAGGTTGACAAACCCACATACTCACACAAAAACACTTCCCACCTCTTGCACAGCATCTCTAGCAGAGACCACATCGCTCGCTGTGCCTTCGCTCATCGGCCTCCGCTGTGTTTTCACCGCTCAGAGACAAATGGTCTCTTGGCTCTGTGGCTCTTTAATGAGCCCAGGGGGTTTCAGGAAGCACATTTTCTACAGGAAGCTTATTTTCTACAGGCAGCACAGTTTTATTTCAATTCAACGCCACCTCCCAAAGAACACACAAAGAGACAGAGGGGCAAAAACCACTTCCTAATGGAATATACCATTATGAGGCAGGGCAAACGGCACAGTTTTCAAGTAGGGAGCTAACATCACAGTTTGGTACAACTTAAGCTAAACAGTACTTTTAAGTACTTTATGAATTCAAAAAGTACTTATCAATTTTGGATTCCCACACATTTCACATATGTGGTACTCTAGTGTCTAATGCTGATTTTGGATGGAAAACCTCTATTTGTAGCATTTTAAAGCAACCCTATGAAAACAAGCCCATTAATTGCTCAGTTAATAAAATGTGATACATTGATAGGTTACCTTTACAAAGTGCTTTACTTGCATGACCAACATGCCCAATATATTCCATTGATGATATACACATATGAACAAAGAGAAGCAGTAGAAATGTACATTTCAAATGCTTGAACCATGAAATAATTAATAATTGGTAATCAGAATTGCCAACTGACAGATCAATGTACAGCTTCCTCAGCATTCAACAGGATAATGTTTTTACATCCAGCATAATGACATCCTGCATGTGTGTGAGGTGATTTGTGCCTGATACCTTGGTTAACACTTTGCTCTGTCCAGAGTTGACAGATGAGGCCACAGCTGCCCATTAAGGAGCCACTTACCGTATTTTCCCCTCTGACTAATCCATGCTATCAGCCATAATATCTGCATTTAGTCCAGAGCCTGACATCTAAAAAGGTGCATGAAAACACACTCACATGCACACACAACCATGCAACACAACTCATCAGATGAATCAATTAGTCCTTGACCACTCATTTATCCCCCACTTATTCAGGCATCAATTCCTGCCTTGTAGTATAAGCACATCTGTAATTCCTGTGATGTGTGTATGCCCTCAGTCTGGGGCACACACATTTCATTAGCTGGATCAATTAGCCTTAACGTTTGTTTCAGTTGGTTACTGGGGGGGAAATACCTGACAGAAATGGAGAGAAAAGAGGACTTTAGGCGGCTGAAATCTCCCCAATCAGAGTTGACAGCTCCAACCTGAACATATGGCCTCTAGTTAGTTTGAACTGAAAAAGATTGGCAGACTGTGCAAAGTAATACAATTAGATTACACAACAAGGGATTAAGATCCCAGGGACACTGGTTTGTTTTCATTCAGAACACCTTTCCTTTGTGATTTCTCTCTGTAGGTGGTTTGGCTCAAAGATGGCCCCTGCTTCACCTCCATTATCCAATCAGGCTAATCATTCAGCATCAGGGATCTCTGTGTGTCTTTGTGTAAACCAATTTTGAGTTTATCTAATTCAGTTATAATGAAACTGTCAGTTCCATACAATATCAAAGGCCAAATCAAAGTGTAGCAGCTTCTGTTGAACTGTCATTACACCATGTGTTAAGGTTATACATGTTTAGCCAATTTCACATTATATGTATTTACAAATATCTCAGATTTCTGAATGACCCTGCTGCGCATGTTCACTGGGGACAAGCCACCAGTTGTTGATTGAATATTGTGGCCAGTTATATGATTCCTTTGAGTTTGTTGTTTATTTTAGTTTTTTCAAGGGTAACAGCTTAGTTGTTGAGCCATAGTGGCCATTACTGCTCATACTTATTTTTCCTCACATTTTGTATCCCATCCCAGAAAAATAATAATATTAATCAAGAGTTCATGAATTGATATCTGCAAATACTGTAAATAAAAATATGGCAGGTGAACAGTAATCACATGACTGAGATTAGATCAGACAGAACTGAAGTGTGATGTAATTGCAACATTTCAAATTCATTACAAGTTCTCAGCCTCTCACCCAGACTGACGAGTGCTACAGTATGGTTTAATGTTTCCAACAGTCGTCCCACACAAATGTGTCAACCAAGTATCTGTATTCTCACCACTTGTTGTTAATGGTCTCAGTTTGGCAGCAGTTTCCTGGCGCAGCAGACTGAGCTCCCGCCAAACAGCCTTTGAAGAGCGTTGCTGCTGACCGCCAGCTGGATTAGAGGGTTAACCAATTAGCAGTAAGAGGACGGGTCAGAGTAGTAAATCACGCTCAATCCGTAGCCGAGCTGGTTTAGAAACTGTTAATCCACTATACAGGTCACAACCTTCCACACTTTAGGGGCCACGGAGCTCAAGAAAGTGACACGAAAGTCAGTGTGATGAATCAAGATCTACGTTTTATTGTAAATGTGTTTTCTATAGTTTAACTGCAAGCAAAAAGGTTACAATATTAAAACCATAATACAACTAAATAACTACATTCACAAAGAACAATGCAATTGAGGAGCAGTGACTACAAGTTAACAAAAATATACACGATAGGAGACATATGAATGAACAACAAAGCTATTAACATTGGTTTTGTTCTCTACTTTTTCTGCTCCAGCAAACAAGTTGTTACCGCACTTAAAAAAACCACAGCATTTTTTACCATGGGGTGCACACGCATCATCACATGGTACAGAGACAAAGTGAAAAGATGAAATACACATTCACACTCAAGAACAACAAATGCCATGCACGTAGACAAAAGGCCCTGGTGTTGCTAATCAGAAAAGGGATTAGTGAAAGCCCTGTCACAGTTTCTAATTTGTTTCCTTTTCCGTAAAAACAAATTCTGCCTGCACAGTTGGACACAACAGTGTCTGGTAATTTTAAGTGTTCTGTTGCTCATTATGGTCCTGCCACTGCAACAGTGTGGAAACACAGCTTGTTATCTGTGTATTATCAAAACAACTGTAGTCTGTCGAGCCCTGCTGTAGGTTTAATTTTGGAGAAATCTCAAACAGTCAGGTAACATGTTTACAGCCGGATGCAAAACCTATGCGTTATCTGCTTGAGCTCATTCTATACGTCATACAGTATATACTTCCTATATCCTTTCAAGCTTGGATTTAGTTCTACGTAGAAAAGTACATTTCGTTATGTTGCCTTTAAATACGAACAGATCGTAGCTTTTCCCCTTGTATTGGAAAAAGACTGAATCTCAAAGGAGACGATGACAATTTCACTTCTAGATCTGATCGGTTCACTGGTCGATTCCCCCAAAACTGGGAATATTGAATATCCGAGCGAAGGTATCTTAGAAATGCACATCCACACTTTTACTGGAGTACAGTTGTAATGTGATTAAAAATGTCTTAAAGATGAGAGCGTTTATGCAGATTTATTTTCCTAAATAGACCAAATAGAAACGGAATCATCTTTATCAAGATTCGCCTCACAAACATTACAAATGTATTTAAAATGCCCTTTATAAATCAATACTATGTGCAGTTTCTTTGTGTTCAGTCCTTATTTCCAAGCAGCTGCCGTTAACCTCAGTTCCAGGCGCTGTTTTTAGCTGCTCGAGTGGAAGTGTTGTTAGGAAACACTGCAGATGACCATTTCTGGTTGTAAGGCTTTCAGCCCAACACAGGCAGTCATGTGGAAGGTGCATAGACACTCAGACACCTCCTCCGATTGGACGACACGTACAAATCCCCTTGCATGCATACATGCACACAGCTGATAATGCCACTCAATTTCACTCACTAAATTAATTATGCATGAGGTGTCAATATTGAATATTGGTTGTTAGTTACATATCGAGCAATGCTGTCCATATTCCCTCGGTCTTTCCATAAGCAAATTCTTGTTTCTAAAGGCAGTTGCTTTGTATCTGGAAAGGACATTGTTTTTTTTTTATCTGTTCTTACAGCCATGTTTCTAGACATAACACTCTTAACTTTTCCAAATGTAATGAAAATATAATAAACATTAGTTGAGAAACCTGGCCCCTTATCCTTATCTTTTAATTCATACTTTCTTTGCATCTTTAGATGTGTATTTTTCAGTCCTGCACCTGTGCCAGGCACAGAGAAAACTCATCTAAAAAGAGAAATATCAATTCTGGGCTTATCAGTCAAATGGGATTTAAGTCAGAAGGATTTCACCTCAGACAGAGCATAGAAAAAAGGTTGATAAAAACTTGGAATTGAAAATATGTTATCTGAATAAAAGGTACAAATTCTGAGGAGAGAGTAAAAGAGTAAAGTAACCAAGGGATCTGAACACATTTGATATGATCACAAAATAATACAATTATGTTTAATAAAACACCCAGGGAAGAGGGAAGAAGAAATAAGTCTGTTTTATCATTAAAAACAGACAAATGTTTCAGTAGTGTGTTTTAAGACAGTGGTGTAGAAACAATAACTCAAAAGCAATAACCCACAACATATTCAAAATAGGTTAAGCATGAGCTAAAGATCCCACAGGGGATATACACAACTTATATGTGGCACAACAATTTCACAGCAAAGCTAACGACAGTTCTATCAATCCTGCTTCTACACTGCATCGCACTAAATGGGCCCTGTGAATGCCTAAGCCCCCGGTGCTAATGGTACGCACTGGGCTGTCAGATTAAGGCTCATTTACTCCCAGCAGGGTCTTCAATTACCAATGATTAAAACCCCCTTTGTTGCTCTGTTTTAAGAGAAACTGGATGCATCTATGGAGAGCCCAGAGAACAGTGAGGACCAATATATATGTTTCAGTTTACTTACTTTCAAATAAAGGATATTGTGTAAGGTTTTTTGTGAAAAACGATTAAACTCCAGATCTTTGTACCATATCATTAACACAAGTCATTTCCTTAATACGCTTCAAGCTCCAAAGGGTCAAGAACATTATTTTGGTTACTGATCATGCTTCAGTGTGAAACCAGCTTTGCTAATGTGACCATCTGTCTGAAGTTTGTCATCTAGGTTTTACTAGATGTTTGATGTTTTGATGACTGGGTCAGGCTTTAGTTATGCTGACTCAATGTAATATGATGCGTCACACAAAAGTAATCATAATAGCAGCCATAAAATGTGACTTAATATCCAGCCGTATGATCTGAACCAGCTCAGAATTAGTGACCCTAATCTTTGCAGTCAGCCAAACGGAGGCAGAGAGTACAGCGGTAAATAGATAAAATGGGACAGAGCTACTCTATTAGCGCAGAGGACACCGTTCTGATTTAATTTGTCATCCAGAGAAAACACAGAGCCAGCCATCATCCCAGGAGCCTGCTTCTGTTCCACCGTTTGGATGTGTGTCAGTCTATCTTTCTGTCTCACTCTGCAGCCCTATCCATTACTTTAAGATATAGGATTTAAGACACACTCAGCAAGTCTAATGCTATAAGTCGTTTTGTTTTTTTACCTTATTCATGGGGCACACCATCACACAGTTTTAACCTCATGTTGAAATATAACCTCATTTCGAAGTGCTGATCTGAAATAAGAACAGACGGTCAGTTGTAATGTATATCAACAGCAGTGTGATAGCTACCGTTATCTTTGGGGGTTGAATGTTTATCAGATGCTTTCCCCACAGTCAGCTGCTCCAGTTTGCCTCACTATGGCTATGAAATGAACAATGTAATTAATCTCACAAATATCAAAACATGTTTAAAATAAAATCAGGGATTTCTTATGAATCAGTGAATAGTCCCGTTGGGTGGTATCGGTAAAATGAACCCAACTACCCACTGTAGTTTGAGGCCAGTTTTACTTGGTGCTCTTACTACCAATATATGCTGCTCTGCTCCAAAAATGTTTGGCTGAAAAACATGCAGGCAGGGTTAAACAACCTTCTGGTGCATCAATAATTGTTATATATCTGACTCTTTGACGAGTAAATCACAATTGAATTGTGAGGCTGGTGAAGACCTTTGGGGGAAGCAGGGGGAGAGCAACAATTATTAGACTACCACAGACACTGGCCGTTTCTCAATCGCGAGGATGCTTGCTTGGTAGCACATGTCTTCAGAGTCACTTCCTTCAGAAGAGAGGCAAGAATCCTTCTTGGCATTCGGAAAACGAAGACTGGAACAGGCTAGCAAGTGTGCGTCATATGAGACGCCCGCCTTCCATTTTCCGCCACAGATTTGGGGAAATTGGTCCGTGCGCAAAGCATTGTGGGGATTTGAAGGACGCAAAGTCTACCCATGTGCAGCCTCAAAATTACCCCCAAACCAAGGACCCGGCCTCGGTGGAATTCCAAGTATGCCGGAGATTGGAACAGTCCTTCGGCGGCACTCGATGACGTAGGATCCTTGAAATATTGGCTTGGAAGCCAGTTTCCCCGCGATTGAGAAACGGCCAGTGTGTATATGAACAACATTTCAGCCAGTTAGAAGGCTCTCTCAGACTGTCTGGTGCACAAACACACACTGAGAAATGAACAAACACATTGGAACAGGGCTCTGGATGGATTCATAGGATTTTGAATATAGCCATTTATAATTCAACACTCATTCCAACCTTTCTCCTCTTTCTTGGTCTGCTGTTACAGGCAGACATTGTACACAGAATATGACCCCCCCAACCCCACCATCCCTACTCCCTCTTTTAGCTCATGTTCAACACTGAGATGAACAAAAAAAAAAGGAGCGACATTTGGACAGCTTCCCCCCCAGTGGAGATAATCAGCCCTCTTTGGCTTCTCCCGGTCTCTCTGTTGTCACTTTGTCCTGCAGAGAGAGTGCTGTGCACAGGTGCACAACCCTGCACGCATTTGCATCAACACACACCCCTTGCCATCCCTTTCATGTCAGCCATGCAGGAAATGTGTGTCTGCTTTGGCCTTTCCACTGCAAACACACAACCTGCACACATTGCATGTTGTATACTTCATGGGAGGTGGTGAAGGTTAACCTCAGTCAAGCTCTGCGTTTTGAAGAGATGACAGGTAGTCAGGGGGGTAGTCGCATACTGCCCTTGATTTTATATATTACACACAGACGCACATAAATAAAACAGCTTCAGTTGGCTGTTATCTTTGTGTGACTCTGGGTGGGGACAAATAACCAAGTCCATGGAAGCATTGAAGAGAAAAATAGAAACACTCTCACAACTCTCACCCATCCCAATCCTCTCTGAAATAGGCCCACCAAGCTTGGCTGCCTGGGTTAAGCTCCTTTTAGTTTGTTCTGTACCTCCAACGCATCAACCCAGTTGCACCAAGTCTCCGCCCTATGTGATATAAAGGTTGGTGCTGTTCCAAGCAGGCTGTTGAAGTGTCCCTGTACTGAAATATTGCCAGGCAAATAATATATAATTTGACTTGGAAATAAGATGTCTTTCCCCTTTATATGAAGATAAATTATTCTAGGTATTAGGGCGAAGTCTGTACCATAAATCAACGTTAAACAAGGTTTGCCGTCTCTGCCTCTTGGCGCCTCTGCATCTGTTTGTACCTCTGTGGCAGTATCACAGAGTGCCAGGGGTTACACATTCACCCCACCCCCACCCGTCATGTGATGTTTTTCTAATTACTCTGAAAAATGACGGAGCGCGTCTCCATCCGAGTGTGTCGCTGACTTCGCCACCACCGGCTGCCGAGACATACATCACTCTAATTGGCTCAAATGGCTCTAATATATGCCACCGTGTTGCCTTCATGGATCAGCAGCGTCGCCTTTTGAAAATCAATACAGGAAAAGCATGCTGGGACAGAACAGTGTTACGTTCAATAAGTAGCCCAGTGACTTTGGTATTTCGGTGTTAATCTTTTTCCCATCCGCCAGTGGTGCAAGCAGTAATTGGCGGTAATTGGAGGAACATTATGGACTGAGATAGAGACAGGAAGGAGGGAAGTGGGTGTGTGTGCGCGCGCGTGCGTGCGTGTGTGGTAAGCTTATTTGTGTCCAGTGAAATATCTTTGTAATTATAGGTATCCTGGGAATAGGGTGGGAGGTTGATGCTGCAGGTCACTGATATTTAATTATTAACATGTGGCATCATCTTTCAATGTGTGGGTGATACAATGACACCTGTAAACTCTGGCTGTTGTTTTTTTACATATTGTGAAGAGTGGCTCTTACCACACTTGTTTTGTGTGGCCTTATAAAAGTGACTTATTGCATTTGAGCATCATATCTGCAAAACAGTTATTCAAAGCCAAATCGAAAAAAATACAAATTATTCAGGACATTTCAGCAATGACGTTTCATTTCAAATGAACCATGAACATTAAAATAAACAATTTGTAGTAAGAGGCGACTGTAATTAAATTTAACACAACAGTGAATAATAGATGTAAAAAAAAGCAAATTAAAGTGTGCACAATGAAAGCTGTTGTTGAGACAAATTGTTACAAACAGCATTCAGAGCATCTCTACAAAGTAATACTCCCCATGTTCACATTTTATAATAAACTGACACTTTGGATCATCGCACAGACGAGCAGGTGTTTCATCTGCATCTGAATGGTATCTTCAAAGGGACATCAAAGTCGTAATCTAATAATAGATGGCAACAGCCCTGAAAGGTTGCAGACATAAACATAAAAGAATCCCAGTGATCGTCAGTGATTCAATCCGTTTTGTGTCCGGTCTCTGCAACTCTGAGTACATTTCCCATTCTAAATTTCGCTTATAATTCAGTTAAATCTAAGTTAACATTCTACTGTTGAATACAAAGCAACAGAAAACATATGGTAGCACATCTCTATCCTTTATCAAAGCCGGCATGACATCCTATGCGTTCCCATTCAAAAGCATATTCATAACATTGAACATGCTACAACTTTTGGTAGATTGTAGTCACATGTTTTGAATCTGGTAGGATAAATGGACCACAAGCCATCATACAATTGGTACAGTATGTTATCATCTATGCCATCTCAAGACGTGTTTTTAACAGTCCTGGATGATACATTTTCAGTTTTGAACGCAGTATGACAGTCTCAGTCGGCAGAATGTCCTTGATAAAGCACTACTAGGGGGTCTCTTCTTTATTCCTTAAACTGATGTGTTTTCTATCTTTATAGTCCATCTGAGATTAGAGGACAGAGAGAGAGAAAAACGATTTTGCCCAACAGGAGTCATAGATCACTGTCACCATGGTGGAAATGGGGGTGGCCTTGCATTTTGCCAGAAAATATTGTGCATTTCTCTCAATCTCTCCCATTGTCTTTCTGTCTTTCCTCCTTGTCCGAGCTTTATCCTGTGATACAGCAACAGTACGGGAGATTTCAGCTAGTGTCATTGGTCTTTATTTGGGGTTATGAAACGGTCTGAGGAATGGTAAACATGGGTTCTCAGAAGCCATGTACAATTGTGAAGCAAAAACCTTTGCGACACTGGGATTCAGACTGTGCCTAAAAAATAAACCCCGGCCTTGTGTTTTTGCTACCTTATCACACCATTACAGCTGTTGTTGCTCAAAGAGGCTCAGCTGCACTCCTCTCTCTCTCTCTCTCTCTCTCTCTCTTTTTGTGTGTGTATTTGGTAAAGCATTTCACTGAGCAGGAGAGGAAGGGAAAGGGATGATAAAAAAAGACCAAAACAATTTACACTGAAATTCAGTGGCTACCGTTTCAGACCGCTCATTGCTTGTCAAATATTTGTAGGTATGAATCATGGTCATTCTAGGCCATTTTACATGAATACCTTTGTGTAGGAATTAGCTGTATGCTTTCCATTTTTTTTTTTAAAGAAATGTTATGTATGTATGCGTTTTCCATAAAACCGCTCTGAAGATGAATACTGCTGAATTACTATGATTCAATTTTTGTAAAGAAAAAACTGAATTACTGCAGGGCAGCATATGTGTCAGTAATGGAGGAGCCAGGTAGCAGTTAGGCAACATGCAGTCAGTTGAAAAGATGCCTGTCTGATATCCATGTCCCCCGTCCTAAGCCTCTCCTCTATTCCTGGATCTCAGCGTAAACACTGCTGTGTGGCATACTGGTGGTAAGCAGTCTGGATAAGAGTGTTGATTGATTCATAAAGTGCCCAAGCAAAGTTGCATGACAATGGTATAGTAAATAATAAAATAAAGGAGTCCATGATGGTGTACTTTATCTCCAACCTACACCCAATTACACCTATCCCTAAGCAATTAAACATACAGAACATAATGCATATGAACAAGTATGTACGTGCATGCGGCCATTTATGAAAACTATAAAATACCACTTCCTTTAGTTATTAAAACAAATATATACGTTTATGCAACACAGCAGTGCATAAAATGAAGATTCTGTGTTCTCCATCAAAATAAAACATACAAATAAAATAAGTCATAAAGACTGGGGGCTACATATTGGATGCTCCAGCTGGTCAATGCTTGATGTAATACTTCTTGTCAGGAGCAGCAGTGAACTGATGACTGCTCAGTGGTGTGTGGGAGACCCATCCAGACTCACTTAATAGAATGCCTGTTATGGTAGCCATGTTAGATTTGGGCCTTAAGAGTAAACAAACCAGGACCCAGAGGAGAACAAATGGCAGGAGACATCTAAACACGCACGTACAAAAGGCTGGGAGGGATTAGGGGTCGACTCAAGAAATGCACACTCACACATACATTCAGAAACAAAGCATGCATGATTTGTTTCATCACATTCAACCATTGAAGCACAAATTCATATTATGGGATTGTTGCTACACTGCTGCTGCTTCTACGTAGGAAATACATTTAATCTCCTTCTTGATAGGAAAACTAAGTCACTACAGACTGCTAATGTCATCTCTCACAAAAATCAGACTAAACACACTGTATATTTGGCCCTAATCCAAATGCACTATTTAAGATCTCTGTTGCTATGGACCGAGTTCTGCTTTTTGCTCATAGTGTCTGTTATGGCTATTTCCCTTTGCCTGGACTTTGAGATGTTCTTGCTGGAGCACTGATACATCTTTATCAAATATTACAGCATAATGACATTTTCAATTGTTTCAACGCGCACATTTACAACATTGACAAATCTCTGCCCACCAATTCCTTACAGTTAATCTACACTTCAGACGGCTACTTCTGTGCTTCACTTTATGCAATATTGTCAATACACTTAAGAACACATCTTAAGTGCCTAATGGAGGGCATGACAGTGCATTAATTTGACTAATAACAACTCTTCTCTCTACCGGCTCCATTGTTCAGCATCTCCTCAAAAAACAAAACAAACTTGATCTTAAAACCTATTATTCAATTATATTTTTGAGTATGAAACTGCGTTCTAAATATCACTATGTACTGTGGAAACAACCGTTTGTGATCGGCAGGGTATGTTAATTAAACTTAATTTATAAGTATTCTGAGTTTCCAAAATGAACAAACCTAAAAACGGTGAAAATGTGTGTTAACGCAAGCATGTCCTGTGTTTGCACACATGCAAAGGACATGTAAATAGGAGCACGCTCCCTGAGAGAACATGGTCAAGGTTGAGTTGTGGTGAAAAAGACCAACAAACAACCATAAAAAAGGCAAAAAGGGGAGAGAAAAAAACTCTGCAGGGGAGCTCTGCATGATTTGTCATGAATGAGCAGACGATGCCAACGCTTCTGTTGAATGGGTAGGCTACCTACAAAAAAAGAATACACCTTTTTTTTCCCACCATCAGCCCAAACCTTTCTAAATGATCTTGCTGTGTTTACATAGCTGCCAGAGAGAATGGACCAAGCTCTCTCCATGCCACACACTGTTTTAATTCAAAATGGACAACGTAACCATTGCTGCAATCTGAAAAACAATAGCACAACAGATCATCCACATAAACGAAGGGTAATTGGGAGCAAAGATGTTCACTCACTCTTAAAATCTTTGAACACTTTGGTCCTTACACACTGGAACAAAAATATATTCTGTACAACCTTTTTTTCTAAGAAAACAGAATATCCAACTTCTATTTTGCTTGTGTCATATTTTTTCCATTAAATAATCCTGTTGACATGGCTTGATATTCAGAACTCCAGATAGAAGATTTGTCCTCAACTGCCTTCATGCTCCACACAGTGAATCAAGCTGGAATGTAAATCAGCCGTCCGACTCCCCTCTAAACACAGAGTAGGCAAAGAAACAGAAACCCACAGAAACAATAAAACACTCTCTGGCTTGTGGCTCAAATGTACAAACTCTGTCCACAACATACACACAACAAGTTTTATACACACAGAATCCATGTCATACAACAGCCATTAGTGTTACCAGACTGTCCTTTTTCCAGACAGTATCACAAGTCCTTTTATGGCAAAGATATAAGGTGCGGCTGCATGAAGGGAGCTATACTTGTTTTCTCTGGTTATTGTTAAGCTCGTTTTCAGGATGCTCTGCTGTAGATCCATTCAATAATTAGTGTTGGTGACAGTTGTGCTTTTAGATGTATTTAAGCTGAACTTTTCAACTTTGGCACATGTCCTTTGTTGAAATAAGCATATAGTTCTGGTAGTTCTTGCACATCTTAACATATACGGTATTTGTTTGTGGGGAGAGACACTAAAAGCTTTGGACAAGAGGAGGTCAGGAGAAGGGGTTATCTGGGTAATGTTTTTAGGATGTGCTTGGAGGGGCTGGCCCACAGTCCTGACCCCAAACATATCCCTCGCCGTGCAAAACAAGCAGACAACTTCAAACATGTCTCTGAGTCTGAGCAGAGCCGCCTAGAGTTCAAAGTTCTACAGAAACTTTGTTCGAAATGTTTTTGAACAGTTAATACAACAAAAAAAAAACTTTAAAAACATTGTTTTAGAGATCCAGCATGAAAGGCCACATTCACACATGAAGACAAACACCTAATGTCAGGTTAGCTCCAAGTGAAATAGGAAAAATGACAAAAATACTATTCTGTAGAGACAGATGTAATGGATAAAAGGATATGGGGGAGAGAGTGAAAATATTATCTTCATTTTATTAATTAGGGACAAACTATTTATTACCCTATATTATTCTTCATTCACAAGACATTTGTATATATTTATTGTATAACACACTTCAATGTAGCTGCAGTTTTCTCAGTACTATTATAAAGTCCATATCCCCCAACCACTGACCTGGGTTCAGATCAGGATAAGCATTCAAACAACGGACAACACAAAATTACTGTCAACAAAAATGATATTAATCGCCACCGATTGTCAAAATGAATCAAACACAGCCTGCCTGGTTAGGGCAAAACCCCTTTGATGAACAAACTGAGCTCGTTTTGTAGTGTGCAGAGTCATTTCATGCATTAAAAAACAAAGAGTCTGCCTCTGGAAACTCCTGAGACTCCCATTACTGTATGTGTGGTCCTTATGATTTGTAATAATGGAACTTGCAAGTAATAGAAGATGACTCGGTTCCCTATTCAAAACATATGGTTACATTGGACAGATTACAGTAAATAGATGTAAATCTTCTTAATTTACAACTAATATTATTCAGTTCTTAATGTATTCCATACAAAAAAAATCTTCTGACATCAGCAAAAGTGATCAAATAGTGATTAGAAATGATCTGCCTAATAACCTCCAGACCTCAGGAAGTATTAATATGTTAAACTGCTTTTCTCTTCCAGGTGATCCATTTAAACTGGCAGAAAGGGGGCCTGTCTTTTAGTGTCTGTGCTTTACAGCAGCTATAAAAAAGTAGGAGAGAGGGAGGAGGAGACTAATGGTGGCTGACCTAATGCAAGGCCTGTTCCATTCTAATTAAAACCTGCAATCCATTCATTTGCTCCCATAAGTCTCTTTGGAAAGCAACAGACGGAGGCCTGATTCAAATGAATGGAGAAATTAGACACAGAAACAAAAGGCCACAGCCGTAGTTAATTGCAGAAGAAAAGGCAGCACAATTTAAAGTGACATCACCAACATAAACAGCCTTCTCAGATGAAAGCACATCCTGAATCGGACGCCTTGTATTCAGAGTGAGGAAGTAATGAAAGTCAATGCGATTACAGTACAGTAGGTCAACATAATGCAGCAATGGCTTGTTAGTAATTGTTGGAGGGAACTGGGGTGGTGGGAGTAATTGTTGTAACTTGCTCATGCTAATGTTAGCAGAGGAGTGCAGCTGAAGCAGATGCATCAGAGTGGGTTCTGCTCATTTCAACTTAACAGTCGCTGGCAACTGCACTGTCCTCCGGCTACTATGACTGGTGCTGTGCGTGTGTATTTGTATGTATATATGTACGGGGCTGTGTTCTTGATATGATTGAGGGTATAAACAGATAAAGAACATCTACTGTAGGCCAGGAGTGTATACTGTTATCAAAATGCACAAGGCTTGCTGATGTGTGACTAATTTGTAAACAGACAATACTCACATTGAATCAGAGAGAAGCAGTAACTGCATATTTGTGTCATGTACGAGATGTGCTGCTTCCTTGTTGCATCATATTAGAGTTAACTTAATGCCCTAGGTTGTTGTAGCAGAGATACCAGCTGAGGCGAAATACATTTCTAAATTGTTACTGAAATTGGGCTATTTAGCATGAATGATCTAGATAATTTACTGGGTCACTTATTTGGGTTTTAACTTTGCTAGTTTGAAAAAAGTACAAGGTCAAATGCAGTCACATCTCAGTTGCCAATGTTTAAGGGTAGGGTTTCTACTGAAGCGCCTCATCCAAGCTTCTAGTCTGAAATCTTGGGTTTCATAAATACAAAATAATTTAAATATAATAGTATTTAACCTTAAATCAAGAGGTGATTCTTTTTAATTAAAAACAAAGATTCCAAGTCTACTCTATGGTCATGTGGGATGCTATCCATGTCACGTCTTGAGAGGGTTATAACTTATTTGTGAATATACTAAGTTTTGCCCTGTGGACTAACGTAGCTATTTCACGTTTTTTTGATGAGACTAGGTTGAAACATATTGGATCTAAACTGTCTTGCATACAATCACACATGTCACTAATATTTTAACTACAATCCCTTGTATACATATTTGAATCTGAGGGTCAATAAGAATAGAAGATGTGAAAAATTGCAGTCAAGAGAGTCAAATGTGATATAGTGTAAGGCGTTATTACATTTTAGGACATATAGCAGTCCCCTATGTGAAGTGTCTCAAAACCATCTTTTAGATGAATGAGTACTTGCTACAGTATGGAAGCAGTGAGGCACAGGTGCTTCTGAGAATCTGACACAGAACAGAGCGAGGAAAAGATATTGAGTGTGTTCAGCTGTCTCTTTGTTTTTGATGCATTGTATGGATGGCTGAGCATTTTGGCTCAGGAGCCTCTAAGCGCCAACTGATACCGTCCCAAGTGGACAGGGCTGCCTACATACGCAAGTATAATTCAGAGACTGGTGGAGGAGATGTGGCTGGATTTAGCAGTGCGGATTGAAATGCAAAAGCAACAGCAAATGATGGATGTATATGGATTTACTGTAATTGTTTTTGGACATCTGGCACCACAATTAAACACAAAAAAAATACCATTAAACAGTATGTGTGCAAGAGACACGTACTATAGTTACAGGTCAGAATGTATTTATGTAGCCGTCTAGAGACACGTGTCCTTTGCACCATGTAATGCGGCTGCGGAATGTCTATGTAACAGAAGGAGAGAGGGTCATTGAATCCTTATCTGTATGGCATTTTACTTCAGGTTGTGTCCAACAGTGTTGGTTCATTCTTAACACCTTTTTTTGTATATGCATGTGTGCAAACCATACTTTGATTATTTTAAGATATCTATTCCTTTGGACTTTTACAAAACCTAAACCCTGTATTGTTTCCAGAATGATTTGCTTTTGTTAGCATTTCTAAAGCCCTCAGTTCTCTGTGGAGGTGTCTGTGTGTGGGTAGGATTTGAACATTGTGAGCCTCTTCACTGCCTGGCACAGTAAGATTACACTGTGGCAATTGTGGTTCAGAGACACCTTGAGCTTAATTCGTTTATTTTTTAAAAGCTCTCCATTTATGTGGATGTGTAATCTACCATATTTCGTTTGACTCGAACACTATCCTAATGTGTTCTATTTAAGTAAGTTTACCCAACTGTGCATTATAGCTTCAGATTTTCGGATGATTTTTGGAATCGTCTACTAAATTTATGTTGGAAATACAGCAGTATTTTCACAGGTCCAGGGTGGTCTTTTGGGCCACTTCACATGAACATCAGCAAGGTGTCAGTATTTTTTCTGACACCGTCTGTCCTCTCAAGGTGACATGTGACAGCTGTTGTATCACAGCTCATCCTGTCGCTCTGCTCCCTAAGAGCTTTCTGGATCTCCTGTCCCTGGACGCCTAACATGACAAAATGCTCGCAAAAAGCTTTATGTGCCCTCTGGGTCACACCCACACTATTTGCTCTCACTACTATTTGCTCTCACTCTTCAAAGAGCTCAGCCACCAAATTCTCATCTCTCATTTGTCTCTCAGTCCATTCCCATGTTTTTTCCCTTTGTAATCCCCTTCTCTAACATCTTATTCTGAAGCTAAGGCTCTTTATCCCCCTCATCATGGCTGTCATTATTCTCTCCTGCACCCTTGAAAATCCCAATTCACTGAAATGTTCATCTTAAAAGCAAAAGTGCTGACAGAATGGGATCTTGATGGCAATACAACTGCTGCCAACTAGTTTGTAAGGCGCAGGGAGACAGAGTAAAGGTGTGTCTAAGCTTAGCACTTTAGAGGAGCATTCAGTATAATCACTGAATGTTTGGTGAAACAGTGTATTTAAATCAGCGATAGGAGTAACTGCCTTTATTAAATGTATTTAACTTGTTAATTCAAGACTGAATGTGTTTTTGATGTTTGCATCATGAGGACAGTATGTCCTCGTTAGCCCTTTGCTAAGTTTGAAACAAACGTCTATCCTAATCTTGGATATCTGATTTTGGCACTGTATGTTTCCCTTGCTTTAAAGATCCCATGTCATGGCCATTTCTACTGATCATTATTCCATTGTTGAAGTCTACTAGAATAGATTTATATTGTGCAATTTTCCAAACTCACATTGGTTTCTCATACAGCATCTCTGTATAGTATGTGTATTCACTCTCTGTCCTACACGGCTTGTTGGAGCTCCTGCCCCCCCCCTCCCTATGAGCCCACTGTGCTCTGATTGGTCAGCTCGCCCACTCTGTTCTGATGAGTCCACCACCGTTACAGCGGAACATCAGTGATTATGTGTTACAATGGTGTTTGTTAGCAACCAGAAAATGACACCAGTTGAGCTGAGAATGCTGCGTGGGGTCTGGGTGCCGTGTTGGCGGGACGTTGCGCGGCTTGCTGCTGCGAGGAGCGGACAGTGTGAGCTGGGTTCATTTCCTGCTTGCTGCGTGGGGTCGGCGAGACAAGCACCCCCATCTGCGAGGCTCCACTAGCCCCGCCCCCCAGCGCATCACAATTTCGCCGCTGAGAGAGTGTGTGTGTGTGAGGAGCTCCACGGATTGGGTCCATTTGGGTATGGTCACGTCACTGTACCCAGGAAGAAAAAGAGAAATCTCCAACGAGGCATTCTGGGGCAGCATATCAGGTATTTTCTGTGTTAGAGTTTTACTCGCTACAGGGTGTACCTTGAGGGCTCGTGACTTTACAGACCGTTTACATGCATAAAAACCTTCATAACACATAAGGGGATGGGTAATAACCGGAAAAGCATGACATGGGACCTTTAAAATGTCTCAGCCTTATCTTAATGTTTCTAGCAGCTGCAGGGTTAGGATGAACTGATCTAATCTAAAAAACAAAGGTCATGAATAGCTAAGGGGAGATTTAAGAAAATGGAAAACCGATAATATCTGCAGACGATGCGTTTTAACTTAAGGACATATTCCTATATCTCCTAACAATCCTGAATTATAAAAGCTGACCGGGACAAGAACAAATCTTTGACCTGGGTTTTATTCTAAGGGTATAATGAAATCCTGTCAAGTGGGATCTTCCAAAGAGGGGAAAGTTACTTTTAAAAGACTATCATGTACTGCAAAATGAATATAAATCAAAAATAGTCCTTACAGACACCAGGAAAAACACAACACCAACAGTGAAGCATGAGTCAAACACAGCATTAACATTGGTTATATAACTGTTCCAGAGTGTGCTGTTCCAGCTCTATTATAGCATCAAATGTGCAAATAAATCAAGACAAGGAGGGGCTTTTCACACAACAGCTCTGATGTAACTAGGTGGATGTGTGTGTGTTAAAGAAAACTAAATTGAGATTTTATAAAACACATTTTTTTCTCCTACACATATATGATCAGTCTATCACAGACTAAACATGCATTTAAATGTAGCATCTTATCACAGGGCATTTATTTTATTCAGATAGTTAAATGTGATAATGGCTCAATGACTATGTTCAACTTTTCAACCTCTTTAATGTTGTCTTTGCAATTCATGAGACGCAATACTGAAAATGTCCTCTAGTAGTGTTCATGTACACATTGTCATTATTTTAGTATGTCTTCAATCAAACATATCCAAGTAGCCCAGATACATTTGCACAGCCTGCTAAGCAGCAGTAAAAATGATATTGACATTAGCTATTACATTGAGATGTATTATTGAATATGAGCTTATTCCATCTATAGTAAGGGTTTAGTGTATGCACCAGTCCTTGAACAGAATACTTGGTCAACATACATTTGCATCTTAATGCATACAGTTTAGGTCCATGCTGGCATGGAGAAGACATTCTTCATATTGTGCATACTGTTCCCCATGAAATATTCTGACTATCCATCCAAGAAGCATAATTGCATACTGCATATATTTTAAGCCATGGACAAAGGCTAAAAGAAACTGGAGGGATTAGACTCACCGCATATCTCGTTGGGAGCTTTGTTATTATTCCAATTGTCCAGGAATGATGAAGACAACAGTGGTCCTGACACTGTCAAGACATTAAAGTACAGCAAACACAGAATCGATGTATTTGACCCCAACACAAGCTTTCTAATAGCTTGTATCAGGTTGTAACACAATCTTAAACATTTGCAACATTGAATATCTGCAGAGAAATAAAATGTCACCTTCTACCCCAACATACCAACTTTACACAGGTCTGTCTGTAAGAGTAATGATCATACAGGCTCTGCTGCTCTCCCTGCAGACAAAACTGAACAAGATTTCAACTGGACTTTAAGGCAGGGAGTTTATTTCAACAAAGGTGTATCTTCCTTGTTCTTATAAGGTCTACGATATGTAACTCTTCAGTTGAGACTGTCAACAGAGATGCCATACAATGACTGTCCTCATTCCCAACAATTCTCATCTGTATTTCAGGGGTGCAATTTTGGTGGAGTGATTAGGTATCAGACAAAAGCCTGGCGTCAGTGACAGATTTCAATGCTAATGAAAATAAACGGGTTTGGCCCTGTAACACAAGCAAGATCTGCTGACAACGGGAAAGCTGCTTTTGTGGTTGCATCGTTGCCAATGAGGTTGTAGTGAGACTCAGAGACTACATCTCGATCTCTGCTAACATGGAGAAACCGAAAATAGCCTGAGGAAACTTATCACTGAACCCTGGCTCAGTTCAACTATTGTAACTGAATGGAACCATCAAGAAGAAGAGTTTGAAAACATAATGGCATGGGGATATGACAAGAACATAGAGCCAATAATGTTTGAGAAAGAAGAGAGTTACATTTTGAAGAGAAAACTAAATCAACTGAGTGGTTGCGAAACAATAAAAAAAGGGGGTCAGCGCCAGGGTTCTTACGTCTTATCTCTCGTAATTCAAGCTTGTTTTTCCTTGCACATGGCGTCAGCTTTGACCCTAACTGCAAGAGAGATGCTTGATTTGACACAGTTGACGTTGTGCAATATTTCAGATTGAAAAGAGAAAACAAATATGAGTGGTCCTCCTGAGTAGGAAGAGGGTTGAATATACATTTGTATTCAACCCTAACCTTTGGATGACCTGTGTGTAGCTGATCTGTTTTAGAACATGTTGTAGCTGCCCTACTTTCTTTTATTACTTGATCAGCTCCTCATTAGCAAAAAATGGCTACTATGCAAACTAATTAACTTACTCATAATTAACTGGTATACTGAGGCAAAGCTGAGTATTACAATTGCGAAACCACACGCCTTTTACAAAATGGCATTACCTAAATAGCATTTTCTCCTTAATTATTTAAATCCTTGCTGGCTCACACTGAGAATCCATCTGCACAAATTATAGCAGGTATAAACAAACTGCAAGAGGAAAGATCCACCACTAACTATCCATCCCACTTGCCTCCTCATAACTGACAACAGCCATTTCCCATGCCCATAAATGCTTCCTAAATGGATCATGCAAATCAGGCAATGAATTAGCGCGAGGGATCGTGATGTGTTATCCATCTGTGGCATTGCAAGTCCCTGATTCCACGTCTCTAATTGACGATCACTGTCATTGTACTGCATTTAAAAATGAGGTTCAGTGTTGGCTCCAGCCGCATAAATTAAGAAGCGTGCTGTTACCTAATTGCTCTGATTAGCATGAGCTCTGTGGCAAAAGCAAGGATTCTAATCAGAGTACCGACTACAGTCACCAAGAAGATGGTATACTATAAGACAGTGGGGTATGGATGGACTGACATTTATTTATTTTTATAAACAAAACTGCATTTTAATTAAAAGTTGACATGGTCTTCCACTAAACATGACTGGCACTTAAATGTCATGTAGTCAGGGGATTTTCCTCCTTACCGATATCAATATTGTTGTCTCACAATAGGGTTTGAAAAATCCAAGGAAAAACAGTGTATGTTCCTCGGCACCAGTGACATCTTTGAAGAAAATAAATGATTAAATTACTGTGTTGAAACCGAAAAAGAAAATATATCTTGTTGATTTAATAATGATCAACACTGCAGTAGATGAGCTAAACAGTTGTCCAAGCACTCATTGATAAACATAATTTGGATCATTATAGCATGTTTAAATAATGTGTTGGCCTTTGAAGGGAACGTATATTGCTTTGGCAGTTTATTAGTGGCAATTAAGACCATTCAGTACCATTTGTTGAGGGCAATATTCTTACTACTCCAACCACAGCTGGTCACCATAATGGGTTTAGCCACTGAGCCGGCCTATTAACTTCAAAAGACAAATGTTTGCAGAACAATCCCCTTCTGCCCCAACATGGACCAGATTGACAGGAAACAAGTATGTTAGCTGGCACAATGATGATATCATGTACAGTATGTGCACAGGTTTTAAATCCCCACAATGACCAATAGATGATTGAATACAGTCTTTAACCATCATCTTAAGAGTCTTGCTGCTGCATAGTGGTCTCAAAGCTGCGTATACTGATAGCCATGAAGATGTTGAAATGAGTGCTGTGTCAGCTTAAGTGAAAGCAGGCAGGAAAAGGTTGGCAATGATGGATGGTACAGTAGCAGGGCTATCGTTTAGAAGGGAAAAAAAGACCCAATGATGTGTTACCAAATCCTGGATTTCCCAAATGTGACTGGATCCCCTCAAATTATTATATAAATCGTCACCTCATACATATATATGATAAGGGTCTATTCAAAATGTATATAAAAAAAGGAACCTGACAAAACAAGATAAATGACATCTACTTTCCTCTAAGTTAGCACTGTAAGAGAAACCATCCCATAGTCCTCCAGCCAGTGCAGACTGGAAGTTGACTTGCAGTGAATAATTGGAAAAGCATATACAGCAGAATTATGAGTGGCCTACATGTGTCTCTATCTGAACCATTGTTAATACATGACTTACTTAAGGATGGTGTGAATTCATGCGTGTGTTCAGTAATTGATTCAATGTCTATCCTTTGGTGCAGAATGCAGACATAAGGAAGTGCTGAAGAGACACTATAACAAGCAGCCATGTGAATCCGGGTGAGAGTTGCACACTAGGGAAGATAAATGGTTCTCCATACTTGAAGCCTCAGATTGACGGATTGCCAGTTTAACTACTTATATAGGCGGGTTGGGGGTAGAGCAGTCAGCTAGCATACTAGGCTAGTGGAGAAAGGGGATTCAATAATTGGGAAAGTGCTGATTGTGGAAACTTGAGATGCTCGATTGACAGAACCTCACTGCCACGAAAGTAAAAATCCTCAAAACAGTTCAGGCGTTAATACAGATATTAAGTAAGATGTTATTTATCATTTTTTTATTATCTTGCAGGGAAAGCATGTGATTATTACAAAATGCTGCAGCAGCAAGTAAACCAGGGGGATTTCTCATAGCTAGACCCGATAGAATTACTAAATACACATTTGAATTACATGACTGATGAATGCTTATTTTGAACAGGCGAACAATTGAAGGAAAATATTAAAGTTATGGATCCAATTTTTTCTGATTAGCTTATAATGTGATCATTATGATAAATGACAATAATAAAAGCTGGTGAAACATTTTGTGCATTAACTTCACCGCAAATGATGCAATCATGCTATACAGTGTTATCAATGAGAAACATGCTCCAGCTTCCTGTATCACAGCAAAACACAACACTGGCTTTTGTGCTTGGTTGAAGACAGACACTGATCAACACCCTAACCCATTGTGTGAGGCCGTTCCTGAGATGTGTGTTGGTGCATGTGTTCGTAACTTATTCACTCTCCATTACATTCACTCAGAGGCTGCAAACATCAGCAGGAGCCAAACAGCACATTCTGCTGACAGCCAGAAAGAGTCGACAAAGGCCAACCTTCTGTTTATACACACACACGACACACCCTAAGATCCAACGTGACAAGACAACTGAAAGATAGGGAGGGAAATGGCAAAAGGCAGTGCTCTTTTGTAACACTTCACAAATAGGGAATTTGTATTTCACCAAGTGTGTCATATTGCTCTTTATACGGTAGCAGGGTGACTTTGCGAGGCCTGGAAAAGTAGTCCAGTTATCTCCAGATGAATTTGAAAGAGCAGCAAGAATTTAATCATAGCACATAATAGTCAAAACAAGGAATGAACAATGACTGAAATAAGGCGGATATGAAATGTGTAAATGGAAAAAAGACAAGTTATTAATGTAAAAGTATTTGTATGATCTGCATACCACAGAGATGAAGAAAATCAATTTAGCTGAAAATGATCGCGCTATAGGGCCAATTTGTTAATTTAAAAAAAAGGGGATGAAAACCTAAATTAAAATGTTAATCCTTTAATCATATTTTACACTTCCAATAGTATTTAGCATTGCCGGATAACGGTAGAAGAAATGTTGGTTTTAATGTGCTTTGCTTTTTCTAGGAATATTTACAGATGACATTTGTCAGAGTGGAGTGTTCATTCAGACAAACAGTGTCCTTTTCCTCGTGAGAGGGATTCACTGCAGCCTGTGATGCTCCACTGCTCTCTCCCCAGAGAGTAGACTGACATGCAGGATGTCAAACGTTCAGTACAAACATGACAACGGTTGTGTGTGTGTGTGTGTGTGTGTGTGTGTGTGTGTGTGTGTGTGTGTGTGTGTGTGTGTGTGTGTGTACATGTTTCAGGGTTTGTTCTATATTTGTATTTTCATAGAAGAATGTTCTTTTATTAGACACAGATTTTCACCAGAGACTGAGTTTTTCGGCATCAAAGGCTGATCGTGTTTGCCAGCTCCACCAAAGCACTTTATAGGGTTGGACTAACTTTCATTTTTGAAAGGTGACTTCGCTTAGCAAATTCTTGAAAGGTTGAAAAAACAACCACACAAAAATAGATACAGTAGATCTGCCACAAAACATTGACATTGCTTTTTTTGTACATTTAGGTGTATCATCACTAGGTACAGTCTGTACCAGAAATGTCAGATGTTTTTCTTCTAAATGTGCCCTTTTTTTTCTCCAAAAAGTCTTAATGAAATGTAAGACATCAGTATTGAGTCACAAATCACACATGTTTAGATTTGGAACATGCTTAACATAACATTAGCTACCCAGCCACATAGGTGAGTATTTTAATTTAGCATTTTTGAGTGATCAGGTATGTTTGGGATTCCAAAGTGTATAAGACTAATAACTACTCCAAGTGAGGACCTTTTTCGATTGTTAAATACTTACTGGTAAATAAAGTGATTTAATAAACATCATTCTGTCTGAAATGTTTACTGATATTTGCTATTTCTAATCAGAATGTATGGGATAACTGAACAAACAAACAAGACAGATTGTCATTTGAAAAGCGTTTCATGCAAATGATTAGTGTTTGCTTATACAAACACAAAAAGCAGTTATTCATAGAAAAGGGAAGGTGATGATTTACAATTTTTTTCATTTCTTGACTTTATGGACTATATTCTTTGAATAAAGGCCAGAATAGGCACTTGAACACTTTTAGAGATCAATCAAAAGTGAAATCAAGGAACAACATGTCCCTGCTAAGACCGACTTTAATCAAGAATCCAATAGAAGAAGCAGAGTGTGTGAAATCACATGAGCATGAAAAGGGTCTAGCAAAGGATAAGCAGGTGTAGCTCTCAAAGACATGATATCACTGCTGGTCTAATGCAGACAGTTCAACTTACACAACTGAGCCAAGTATAACTTTAGTCATGAGCCACTTTTCATAAAACATTTATTTTTTTATTTTCTTATTAGCATGATTCATTATGTCAGCTCATATTAGTGAGACACTTTGTCACCATTAAAAGACCAGATGAGAAGCTTTTAACAAATAATTGTTGCCACATCACCCAGCCCACTGGATTCCCAGCATCCCACAGTGCTTAAACAGTCAAACAGATTAACAGTGCGGGTCTCATGTGCCAGAACACAATGCCATTTTGAGCAGAATGCAAATGTTTTCATCCCCATCTCTAAATAGAACTCACATGTTAGAAAACGTGTATTAATCTGTTTTTCAATCTTTGTAAGACTGTTCCGGTATCCACACCATTCTCTGGAACAGAGAGCCATTTCATTAAAATGGGACGAAAGTGTGGAGGAGACAATATCCTATTTGAGGCCCAAATTGAACACAGCTGCAATCACAAAGTGAGGCGTGCTCTTCCCGGTCTGAGTCTCCCTCCCTTCAGGGACCGTGTCATGTTGGTGTGCATTGAACAAGGATTTGATGTTCCTGCTCATGTTCCACAGGGGCCTATGCATCTGCATGTACAGTAGAAACTGCAACTATATACAATGAGGCGTTACAGTAGAAATGTCCACTGCACACATTCAGTCAATTAAGCAGCTGAATGCACACATTTTAGTTTTCCTAAAGGGGTCCTTAAAAAAGGTGCCATTTTGGCTGCACAGATGAAAACCCTGTGTGTTCCTTTAAACACTAAAAGACACTTTAGACCCTTACCCCAATGCTTTATTCAAAAACAGCCATTTCATATGCATAAGAAAAATGCATTTTCTTTTAACCAGTATACCAGTGCTATCAGAACCTTTTTCTTTCAACTAGCTTCTTCAATTTTTGAAATAAAATGCATTCCCATGATCACGAATACAGTTACCCTAAATGAATTTATGGGAATCTTCAGTAGCTGATACAAAACATTGAATGAATGTCAATCTTTTACATCATGTGATAGTTCTTAATTCAAGCCTTAGAGGGCAAGTGACATTTTTGATTGCTCTCATTTGACCAACTGGTGAATAGCATTCTGACGAGGATAAATGCAATAAGAATCAATAAAGCAAAAGACTACTATAATACATGTTAGAAATCTATTCCAAATGACAAGGATATGTCCTTATCGAGTTCCAAAAATGCAAGCCTCGACAGCAACTTTCCAAATAATTATCCTCCATATGATTTCAATCAATTACCATTTACCACACAATAACGGCAGTTCTTATCATTACAGAGTTCCCATTTTTGCATCCAGATTATTTTTAAATCATAAAGCATCTCTGAAATCCTGCACAAGGAGATGTTTCATGCAAGCGGCTGCTGATTTGAAAAGCTGTTACTTGTGTGAGCTCTGAAGTTTATAATAAGCCATGACTGCTGTTTTTAAAATTCTGTTAGTGTTTTCATTATTTCAATAAATTATTTAAAGCTTGTGTTTAAAAAAAACCTCGTACACAAAAGGATTTATATCATGAATACTAAAGTATATTTGTATTATAACCTCCTAACAGACCATGACAAGCCAGCTTTGTTCAGGTGGGTTTCAAAAGGAAATTACATTAAAAGTTGTGCAGATAATGAACTAGCAAACAATGACTAAAAACAGCTAAATTAAAATAATCAACGTCTATCAAACATCATGTTGCAGGTTGTACCTGGTAGTATGGCTGCCTTTTGTCAGTATTTCTGCTTTTACTAGATACACAATTAGTGACTTACTTCCATCCCTAGTTGAAAGTGCTTCATGCACGATAGAGACATCATAGAGTCGCACAAACCATATAAATAAGAAAGAGTAAAAGTTATTTGTATAGGAAACATTTAACCTTACTGAGGCCTTTTACCACTGATTTTCTTGGCACATGTTGACACCCCTTCTTTCAATTTCACTAATGGATTCAGCTCGACTGAGCATTTGATGCCTGGGGTGAGAGAAGTGTTTTGTAGTGTTTAAAAATCTGACAGTAATTTAGCGGTGTGATAGAGGTTGTGAAAACACGTGAAAGGAATTCTTAATAGGCACATTCATCTTTAAGAATCCAAACATTGATTGAAATTTGAAAAGCAACCGTGTTGACATGCATTATTGCACCTGCATTTTCTGGTTGAACAAACATCTCTGCAGTCACCAAGTCACACAGTTGAACCACTTTGGAATGGTAAATGAACAGGTTTTTGATGGTAATAGGGAGCTGAAACTCTATAGTGTAGAAAAGAGTATCTTTATTACTAGAAATCTGATCCCACCCTTTCTATGAATAGCAGCAGTGGATCCATAGCTCAGTATGTTCTTTCTGCTTTCTGTCTGGATTAGTGCTGAGGTAAGCAGGCAGGCTCTTCCCAGCTCCATAACCACTGGGTTGGAAGTTTTAGTCTGTGAAGAGCTCATGCTGGGACACACACATCTCATTCATAACAACCATTTCTCTGGAGACACTTTAGAATAACAGATAGCTATTCATTACCAAATGTGTTGGTGCTTTGGGGATTTATGCGTGTTTGGTGTCTACAGTCTGTAGAGGCCCTCCCAGGCACTCTTCCTCTGAACAGCTTTATCATGTTTAGTTAAACAAATACACTTGAAGAGTGTGGTCAGCATCTCAGTAGATCAGGACATCTGCCTCTGTGTGACATCCAACAGACTGCCATGACAAACAGGTGATGTGAGAACCTCAATTATTTTCTGAATGAACATGTATCATCTATACATCCATGATGTTAGAGTAGCCTCCTAGAAAATAAGCTACTAAAATGCTAGTAAAACACTTTTATTTCACTAAAACATACATTTTCATGCTTTTATGCACTGCGTATCTACAAACTGTACATTAACAAACATCAGTCTTTATTGATGCATAAACAACCTAAACTTCTATTTATTTAGATCTGCTGTATTCAAAACTGACCTTAACAGCTAATTTTCAGCTAATGCTTAAAATCGAAAAAGACAAATACGCAGATAATCAGCTTTTAAATTGCCAAACAATATATACATATTTATCGTCTTTATCGGAAAATGCTTCAACAAACTGGCTAATACAAAAAATGGCATATAAAAAGTGATCATAATGATTTATAACCTGATATGCAGATGTTCCTCCTTGCCTAGTCTGTAATGCCCTTGCAAAGCATCCATTAGTAACTGGTCGGAAACATGTCATTAGATATGGCACATATATAAAATATTCAGAATATTACAAGCACACTGCAAATGGGTCGCAAGCTATATTTTAAACAGATCACTGTCGTCAAGACCAATCGACCCCGCCTGCGCTCGTCTCAGTCATCACACACACACACACACTGAACGTGCTGCTAGACTCTCTTACATTTAAAAAATATTTCAAACACTAACACACTCATCAGTGTTTTTAAGACCATAGACAATCTAATGTACATGGTGTGATTACCGTCAAGTACTGTGGCATACTGTTGAAATCCTATTTATGAGTGTTATCTAAATTATATTTGGCTATAAATTAATATGACATTAGATTTAATATAACTTAGACTAACATGCCAAATGCCAGCCATACGGAATTGAACAATATATCAGAGTAATGGTGACTTTTAATAGCTTATTTTTGGAGGCCATGTTGACAGCCAAGATGAACATGATCACACAAATTGTAAAGGGAGTGTCAGGGCAGGCTGAACACAATGGAGCTATAATGACCGCAGTAATCAACAACTTGGAATAAAGTGTATGGTAAATAAGTGCCAGTAAAAGCAAAACATTGCTGTACTTCATTACTTATTACTGTTCATTTCATGCCCATTTCATCAAATTGTTCATTAAATGAGCTGCCTGATCGAGAAACAGTGATCAAAAGGCATACAAAGTGCAGGATGACATCTGCCTCAATTAGCCTGAAGGCACTGGAACTTCTCGTTATTTATCACACTGCAGCTCTAGAAACCAGCGAGCAGCACTCTTAATGGAATCCCGACAAATCAAGCAAAATGCTAATTAATATGCCTCACCACCAGGGTGAGGACTTAATAGAAGCTTATGATTGGCCCACATTTAACAAACTCTCACAGGGTAAAATGTATCCCTGTGGCAGAGCTCAATTTTCTTCGCTGACAGCCACCATTCAAATCCCCTTTCCCAATCACACAGTTGCCTTGGAAACACCAGCAGCTGCCAGGCAGTGGTTTAAAGATTCTAAAATGAAGCGCCTAGATCTCTGGAAATTCCAGCAGGGAAATAATTTCAGCCAAAGACACATGGGTCCAAGGTGGGAGGAACAGTCATCACCCCATACTGAATAATTGGTTTTCCGGGCACCCTGTGTTGTGAAACAGCACATTATACAATTATCAAGCGTGATCTGAAATGACACAAAGGAAAATTGAATGAGGAAGCCGGGTTAAGCTGTGTATTTAGTGGTTTGTGTTTTATGGAGTCCTTTTTTGCTCCAGATCATCTTCCCTGTTTGTGCAGGCAGGTTTTTGCAGGCACTGCTGAGCTGCAGTGTTTGTTCTTTTATTTATTTATTTTTATCACAGCGCCCAAACTGCTGCTGAGGGAGAACAGGGCAATTTACTGGCCAGACATGTTAATTATACCCTGTATGCCATTCAAAGAGATAGGAGAAGTAAACATCCCAGTGTGTACAAACACTTCTGACTCCATATTAACGGGGAACAGTCTGTGGGTGTTTCTCAATGTCGAGGAAGGCTCCTCCAGAGCCACTATTTCAAGCATACTACGTCATTGAGTGCCGCCGAAGGACTTTTCCAATGTCCAGCATACTTGGAATTCAACCGAGGCCGGCGTACTTCGTAGCGAGAAATTTCGAGGCTGCACATGTATTGACTCCGGTCTTAAAATCCCCACAATGCTTTGCGCACGGACCAATTTCCAAATCTTTGGCGGAAATCGCGCTCAATTTAAGGCGGGGCCTCGCATATGACGCTAGCCTGTTAGCCTGTTAGCCTGTTAGCCTGTCCACAATTCTTCGTTTTCCGAGACTAGGACCATTTCTCAATCTCAAGGATGCTGGCTTGGTAGTCGCGTACTTCCAAGTCACTTCCTTCAGAAACGAAGCAAGTATGCTTCCAAGTCGCGGCTTCGGAAAACGAAGAAGAATGGAACAGGCTAACCACTCTCTCTAACGGTTTCAACATAAACTGTACCGAAAATAAATACCTCACGATGTCTATCTAATTATGAACTTGCTTTACTTTCACAGAACACATTTTTGCTGAAAACATATGTAACAAAGTAACATATTTACCAACACATGTTCTACGCCACTACATACTTACATTTAAATGTGTGCTGCGTCGGTTCAGCCGTTCTCCGCAAGTTTTTTTTTTTTTTTTTTTTTTTTTTTTTTTATAATTGGTCCGTGCGCAAAGCATTGTTGGGATTTTAAGGACGCGAAGTCTACCCATGTGCAGCCTCAACATTTCCCCCAAACCAGGAATGCGGCCTCGGTGGAATTCCAAGTATGCTGGACATTGGAACAGTACTTCGGCGGCACTCGATGACGTAGCATCCTTGAAATATTGGCTTGGAAGTCAGTATCCTCGAGATTGAGAAACGGCCTAGGAAGGATTCTTGCCTCGCTTCTGAAGCAAGTGACTCGGAAGATATGTGATACCAAGCAAGTGTTCTCAACATTGAGAAACACCCAGGGTCTGCTAAACCATAACAAATGTACTTGAGGACCAAATAAAATAAAAATGTTTAAAAAAGGCACAGTTGAGTATGCAGTAACAGGTGGAGACAACATTTTATATCTTACAATAATGTAGACATCCTATGCCCACAACTGTTCAGCTGTGAGGATCCCTTGAAAGGTGAAAAAGGCATCAAGCATAGCAATAACGAAATGACAACATTTCTTGGTCAATATTACTCAAGCCAGAGCCTCAGGTCAAGTAATTAAGCTAGGAGTGGGGAAGATAAATACAGCAGTATACTGTAAGGTAGAGTGAAGCTAAGTAGTAAACCACCATTAACATACCAGGTACATACTCTTACAATACTTTCATCCTCTCCAAGCTTGCATATCAACTCGCCAGGGCCATTATGAAGGTTTGGCGTGGGAAATATGCCGACCAGATTCGGCTCTTCACACCTACAGTTCTGCCCTTTTGTAGCCTCATATTACTCAGACTGCATGTCCTGAAGGCCAGGAAATGGCTTCAGTTAACTCCCCTGTATTGTATGAAATAAAAGTGGAAGGTCAATACTTAATCACAACCTGCCTCTCACTAAAAGTTTTGTTTCCAGCAGAGGAAACTTAAATGAATACCCAAGCCAGTCAATAACAGAGGGGGTACTGAAGGCTGCGTTGTGTCCTCAGACATCTTGTCACAGAAATTGTTACAAAGGATGTGAAAATGGAGAGGAGTGAGATTTGTGTAATGGCCACCAACTAACTTTCAATCCTTCAATAAAAGTTGCTGGCTTTGATTTGCCATACAGCAGTATAGTTATTTATGTGACTTAACTAAGACGGGAACATAAACTGAACAAGTTTACTTTCTCATATCCATGTTGTACAACATGACCAGTAAATGTGACATACAGCCTTCTCGTTGTTTCACTTTAACCTCAGACCACACCTCTAGAGAGACAAGCCTGTCACCACAACACATTGAGGGAACAAGCCATACTGCTACAAATTATTGCTTACACTGCATTACTGGAGAAAAGCAAAGTCTGCACTAATTGCAGCTCTTCCTAACCCCAAAGACCACAGGTTGCCTAGACTGCAAGTTACTATCCAGATTTGGAACAGCCTGTCATTGAGCAGACAAAATTGGAAAATGATGCGTTCCCTCCTGGTTGGTGATTGGCTTTACAGCATTTTGATTAAAAAAAAGGCACCTCTGTCAGAACAGGTCCGTGCAGATTTGACATACCTTGACCCCCTAAGTAAATTAAATAAGTCCCTCCTTTTACAGAAAGTGCTCTTTTTAGCAGAGTATCTGCAAATAGTCTTTGGTCTAAGAAAATGTATACTTATTGTATGCACTTGTATCATATCATCTTTAATGGCCCATGCTGAAGTAACTACAGTACCAGAAGAAAGAAATTAACACATTCCTTAACACGAGATCTTTCATTGTTGGGATATTTCAGATATCTCCAGTCTGGACCGAAGATTTGTACGAGAAATGATAGCTTCTTTGTCAGATAGGGGATCTGTTTGGCATTGATAAGGATTATGGATGATTATTACTCCCTTTTGACTGCATGTTATACTGTAGGTCTCCTGGGAATATTGAAAGGGGCTGTGTATTTGTTACTCCACACAATTTGGTAGCTAAGACACTGTCATTTTTTTTATACATTGGTGCACATTACATTTTGAAGCTGCTGTGCAGCAACAAAGAATGTCATACTAAATGTTAACCTCAGTTATATAGACTGTGTCTTGTTGCCATACAGGAAATATAAACAGATACCCTGCTGAAACTGTTAATTATTGATGGGGTGCAACCACTAGATTAGAAATTATGGTATGATCAAATATGCATTATGGCATATAGCATACAACCTTGATGAATCTGTTATGGTAACCAGGACACATGGAAGTGGTTGCCAAATGGCACAGTGCATGAGACTGGGGGTGTTTCTCAATGTCGAGGAAGGCTCCTCCAGAGCCCCTATTTCAAGGATGCTACGTCATCGAGTCCCGCCGAAGGACTGTTCCAATGTCCAGGATCCTTGGAATTTTACCGAGGCCGGCTTCCTTCGTGACGGGAAATGTTGAGGCTGCACATGTGTATCCTACGCGGTCTGTTAGCCTGTTCCGACCATTATTCGTTTTCCGAGGCTACGAAGGATTCTTGCCTCGCTTCTGAAGGACTCGACTCGGAAGACATGTCCTACCAAGGAAGCGTCCTCGCATTGAGAAACACCCTGGGATTGCACCTACGAGTGCGTTTCACCTGAGAGCCCATCAGGTTTTAAAAAGCCGACTGCATACACTTTGGAGAACGTGTTCCTTTTAACACTCATCCACTTTAAGTCTTAACACAACATTGAAGCAATAATAATAACAACTTTTAAAAAAAAGAGTCTTTGCATCCCGATTGCAGCTGAAGGTTAATGATGGAATAAACTATCTCATGCAGTCAAACGATCTGCTAGCCACTGCAGCTCTGAGGCTGCCTTAAAACCAGCCATTAAAGTTTCATTCCAGTCATGCAGAAACATGGCATGTCTTGCATATTGAAACAGCCCCTCTCCAGGAGAAGCCATGTCACTCCTGAAAACACTCCTACATAGCAATAAATATGTTGACAAAATGTTCAATGATTTTACTAATACAACAAATCAAATCCTTGCACAAAGGTCAAGCATGTTTTTGGTTTTCAAGTGTGTTCTCTCCAGACAGTTAATTCTGGCATGAGAGAAGCACAAATGTTCAAAACTAGTTTTGCCTTTTTATGTTATGTTGTTGTAGCCTTTATTTAACCAGGTGAAAGCCCCTTGAGATCAAAAGATCTCTTCTTCAAGGGTGACCTGCAGCACATTGGTTACACATGTAACAGTTCAGCTTTGATTCCATCATCTCATTAAACCTTTTTTTTTAAAGAATACTTTAGTTCTGTGAAGGGATATATAAGGGCTATGTGCACTGTACTTCACTTTAATTAATATTGTATGCTGAAAGGCATATATATATATATATATTACAGCATCATTTTTTGTTGAATAGATTTGAGTGGTTCAAATTTAGGATCGCGATTTATTGACAAAGGAAAAAGTGGGTCCCGAGGCCTGACCAGTTGAGAACCACTGCTATAAATGATATAAGGATATTTATAAAAATATTGTACAGCATAATCTTTAAATGCAACCTTGCAGAAATATTGTGTTTTAACAAAATATACAAAAAGTTGGTAGACCTTGTTTTGTTTTACTCTATAAGTAAAAGCTTTAAACCATTTGATACAGCCTAAAATTCTCACACATATATTAGAACATGGAATAATCATCATGGGACAAATTCACAGGCTGATTGCAAGTGAAATGTCTCTACAGTATAACCCATTAAAATGGACCAGACTAAAAGAGAGCATTACTAGTTTACTATCAACTCATCATCTCCGTCTAAAAACAGCTCTTCAATTCCTAAATCATGGCTCTCAGAACCAGGCTGATTAAACTGCACTTCAGGGCCTGTTGTAATTACACACAAGACCTCAATTTGTGTTTATTAGTGCTGTGGTATTTCAAAACCACATATTACAGCAAATTGAAATTGCTTGCACAGGCTGAGGGTTTGGATGGTGGCCATTTTGTGTTACTCAGCATTCCATGACGTTGCAAATGCGTGTGTTCCCATTTCCTCTCAGTTAAATGTGCATTGGTTTGCATTTTTCATAGCAGTCAATTTACAGGCCTGTGAGTAAAAGTAGAAAACACAATAAAAGACAGATACCATAGCCCAATGGGTGTCTTTCCTCAAGGGCAGAGAGGACAGCTTTTGACTGAGCAATCACAGGACACAGTTCCATCACTGACATTTCAAACTCTATTCACTCCACCAGGAAGAAAAGTACTGGGTTCAAGCCAACTTAAAATTACAAGGTCACAGTTCCAACCACACCCATGTCTGCTATACTGTAGACACCCCTTCACACACACACACACACACACACACACACACACACACACACACACACACACACACACACACACACACACACACACACAGCTTGACAGATTGGAGCAAATGATCCTTTTAACACAGCTCTGTTATGTGCGTGTTGTATGTTAACTGGATACAGTTAAACCAAACAGAAACATATGTATTTAAATGAGCCTTGACTAACAGCTCAAGTTGTGCCGCTTTATTATGAAAAGCATCTTTTCAGCTGAAACTGGAAATGGGTTTAAACTCAGACAGATAGAAAAATATGCATCAGACCTTGACAGAGATGAAACAATATCCAGAGGCAACATTTAGTAGTTTATTTGTATCCCCCTTTTTGAAATTCATCCTTTTGGGTGTCGTCTTTAGTCAAAGTAAGTAAAGACACTCACTAGGTCTTCAAAACAGTATTTTGGAGCAAGCAGCGAAGCAAATTTTAAGACAGCGGCTTGGCAGGTAGTTGCAATTATGATTAGGGCTGCAACAAACGACTAATTTGATAATCGATTAATCTATCGATTAATGAAACGATTAATCGATTATTCGGAACGTTAAGGTTTTAACTGTACTACTACTTATATCAATACTGCTTATCGATCCGGTCCTTTTAACGATAGTATTAACGGTTCTTTTGACAAGAAATAAGGTAAACTAACTCAACAAATTGTGAACAAAACTAACATTGCTTTTTATTTTTAATTAAATGCATAATATTTCACATCAAAAGAAACAACAATGTTTTAACAAATCATATTAAATAATGTGATGACAGAACTGTAAACAGAATAGCTGAAACTTTAACAAAATAACTAATTAGTTATTTTGTTAAAGTTTCAGCTATTCTGTTTACAGTTCTGTCATCACATTATTTAATATGATTTGTTAAAACATTGTTGTTTCTTTTGATGTGAAATANGTGTGCCTTGGCAGTGTCGTTTTTTGCCGTCAGTCGTCTTTTTTGCCGTTAGCCGTTGTTAGCCGTTAGCCCTTGTCAGCCGTTGTCGACGGCCGTTAACTGCAAGCGAGTAGCCGTTATTCGATGTCGTCGGCCTCGGAGCCTCTGCTAGGCGGCATGTCCCTACCAGGGAAGGTGCCGCTGCTTGTCGGGGCCAGCACCTCAGGGGTAAATCGCCGGGCGGCCAGGAAGAACCTGTCGGCTTCTTCGGCTAAAGCGCGGGGCTCAACACTAGCCGTGTTAGTGAGCGCTGTTTGGACATGCAGCCGCATGTCCCGAAGAAACAGTCCCATGAACGAGAAGTCGGGTTCTTACGTACCTAGCAGGTCGTGTATCGTCTCCATGTCGTCGGAAGCCTCGCCGCCTCCCAGTGGCGAAACGATGTGGGAATGGCGAGCGACGTCCTCGGCCATTCCACGGAGGGTGCACCAAGCCTCAGTCCGTGTGCACGAGGCAGCCACGGACGTCTCCAAAAATTTCCGGCAGTTTGAGAAAAACGGCATTTCTAGCCATGTTCAGTCTCTGAAACTTCTGCGAGACTTATATCAGGGACACCAGTGTAGTGCCGGGAGAAGGGAGTCGGAGGCGATGCATCGAAGGTGCAAAGTTGGCTTTATTGAGCAGCAGAAAAGCACATGTTGTCCGGTTGCAGTCCGGGAAGAGAAGGGGAGAAGAGAAAGGAGGGCACACAGTGGCCGTTTCTCAATCGCGAGGATGCTTGCTTGGTAGCACATGTCTTCCGAGTCACTTCCTTCAGAAGCTAGGCAAGAATCCTTCCTGGCATTCGGAAAACGAAGAGTGGAACAGGCTAGCAAGTGTGCAGGTGTGCGTCATATGAGAGGCCCCGCCTTACATTTTCCGCCACAGATTTGGGGAAATTGGTCCGTGCGCAAAGCATTGTGGGGACTTGAAGGATGCGAAGTCTGACCATGTACAGCCTCGAAATTACCCCCAAACCAAAGACGCGGCCTCGGTGAAATTCCAAGTACGCTGGAGATTGGAACAGTCCTTCGGCGGCACTTGATGACATAGTATCCTTGAAATATTGGCTTGGAAGCCAGTTTCCTCGCGATTGAGAAACGGCATTTTCCGCCACAGATTTGGGGAAATGGGTCAGTGCGCAAAGCATTGTGGGGATTTGAAGGACGCGAAGTCTACCCATGTGCGGCCTCGAAATTACGCCCAAACCAAGGACACGGCCTTGGTGAAATTCCAAAATTCAGCTAAAATTACAATGGTGTCTAGAACTACCGTATGTGTCAAACCTGGCGTTAAACGGCACTGACACCTGCATTCACCCTGATTATACCCGCATCGCGTGCGTAGGAGTTACACCCCCCGCTTAAAATTCGTGCCGCAACCCGTCCACCACCGGCAGGGAGGAGCACCCCCCAGGCCCGTCGAGGGGCCCCTTGCTAAAAAAATGATCCTACAACTTCAATTTACTCGTTAAGACCACGTGACACTCGCGTTCTAATGCCTGAATCTTAGGGCACCGGCAGCATCCACGAAACCTGACACGCCTCGGCCATCCCCAGCGCAAGTTGCAGGTAGGCTGGTCTGGAATCTAAACCTCACACTGGACTAGTGAACCTCTGCCGAGGGGGCTAGCGGAGTCGGAGCCGCGGGAGCCGTAGCCAGGCACCCACTCCGTCCGTGGGGCCTGTGGCAGAAGCGGGCGGAGGAGCGGGGTGGCAGACACCGAGGTGGCGCCCCGCGACCCGCCCGTGCTTCAGGTGCCGACGCGCGTCGGCAGCGGACGGATGCATGATCAGAAGGCGGGACCAGTGAATGCGCCAAGAACGACTCGCCGCCACTGCCGCCGATCCAGAGTAAAGCACCAGAAGTGAAAGATGGACCACCCAAACGGACAGCGAGGCGTAGGGCGGACACCCGTCAATCTCTCACCCAACATAGGGAGGGGTAAGGCCAGAAGCAGGAAGACAGCCTGTGGGCCGACATCAGCTTGTCGTCTTGGACCCAGTGTCCTGTCTAGACCCGACCCTTTCAGAATGTTTACACCCGGCCATCCGACAGCCCGGCCCGGCAGACAATCGCCCCGCACGCGACGACGGGCCCGTTTGCCTCGCCCTCTCAGTCCGCCTCGGGCCTTGCATGGCCTCTCGCGCGTACCGACATTGAGGCCCTCCTCAGAAAACCATAAACCCGCGGACGGGCCCGGGGGTGCTCCGCGCGGCGCGCGGGTCGCCCGGGGGTCGTCGTGGGCCCGCGGCGCTGGGGCCTTCCGTCAGGGCCAGTCAGGGGTGTACCGGTGCAGGCCGGGGGACGGTGCTGCTGCTCGGCGAGCGTCCGCAATTCGCTCGCCCGACCGCTAGCAACAAGAACCACGCAACAAATGTGCGCGGGCAAAGAAAGGCTTGACCAAAAAAAAGGACCTCGTCGAACAGACAGAACACAGATGAAAGAAGCACACACTCTACAGAGAACGGACGAGAAAGGCATGACAGCAACACACGCAAATCAGAAAACCGCACCACTCAGGCTACAAACAAACCCCGCACAGGGACACCGCCATAGGAGTTTCAGGGGACAAAGAGAAGAGCGAAAAAAACATTGTACACAAAGCGTAAGGTATGTCTCGAAGGTTCAGCAAGAAACAACAGTGTACCGACCTATAGGTTACACTACACAAGAGTCAGTGGTTCTAACAAGTTCCACAGAATCATAAAAAGTACAAAAGAAAGGCTCAACAATGAAACAAGTTTACAAACTAACAAAGTAAAATTACTACAAAGAAGAGCAAGAATACTTCACCCCCAAAACGAACTAAAAAGTCAATTAGTACGAGAGTACCACGAGACATCGTGCACAAACACGTACCGAACCGATCCCATAGCGTGTGAGGACAGCAGTCGAACGTCAACTATGGGGAGACAACACGTATCACGAGAGTATAGCCTCCTCCTAAGGTCCGACAAAAGGTGTTGTCTTTGGTTTATGTCATACACATCAGCCTTTAATACTCCTTTTTTGCCTGGTATATCGACGGCGTTTTTCAACACGTCCCGCGTAACAGCTGTAAGAATTTTACTAGTCATATAGAAACAACACTCATTGAACTTCTCTAATACCAATTCAACATATTCTAAGGTTTCATTAGCACAAACAATCTGAATTTAGAGGGATTCAGATTTCCCATGGATAGTTGACTATTCTGTTGCACAACGGTAATGTTTCCTCACAGTCGAAAGATACCTGAGTCCCGGCGCCACACGGATACGACTGGAGGTGGGTGCATGCACGACACGAAACTATCCACTTCACGAAGACTTCCTCCGTCACTCTACGCACCCTGAGCGGTTCACTCTACTCACCTTTGAGCGGCACCCAGAGAATGGGTCTTACCTACAAGTCTACCGCCCCTGCAGCGTGCAAAAAGTTCACGTAGCTTCACACGGTGGGGTACCGTACACGATAGATCGACGTGTCTGTACTCCCCCTGGGTCTACAACAAGTGAGCCGACTCCTTTGCGTTCCTTGTATGTAATATGTCCGTGTGAAAAGATGGAGGACCAGGCTTGTGGTGCACTCGCCCGACTGCCTCGAAAAGGGGGCGCGACAAGGTACCCCTGGTGCCCTAGTAGGGGACACGACCGGGTACGGACTCCTTGTGTAGTGTGTGCCGAAAATTCCAGGGGGATAATATGGACACGAAGTAGTTTATAGGTGGCCAGAGTTGAAATAGGTCCGGCAGAGACTAACCCCATTGGGGGTGTCTACGTAAACGTCATAATGGTTTTAGGGGAGACAAGTCGGGGACACAAAGGTTTTCACGAACCTAAGCGAGACCCCGGCAAGGTTAGAGCTTCCTTGTGACCCCGAACGGGTTCGGCTTCAATAAAGTTCCCTATGCTGCAGTACTCAACGGCGGCTTCCTAACAAGGTAGAGAA
>NW_011334111.1:49924-58436 GCF_000735185.1 Notothenia coriiceps
GTTAACATCTGACTGTTAACCCTTTTTTGGTGGTGCCGGAGAGGCGGTTCGACCAAGTCTGGTCGGCCTCGTGTGGACCCCTCTCACTTTTTCACAACCTCATCCGCGCCTGGGTGGCGCACTTCTGGACCCCGTCTTGCCTCAACAGTTTTGGACGTCGCCCATGCTTTCATCGGCCCATGGGTGTCGCGCTTCGGGACCCCGTCTGGCCTCTTCCCGCCAACAGCTTCAGATGTCGCCCACGCCTTCATCGGCCCGTGGGTGGCGCACTTCTGGACCCTGCCTGTCCTCTCCTCTAACCGTGGCTCACGGTTCGCCTCGACGGCAGCTTCGGACGTCGCCCACGCTGTCATCGGCGCCTGGGTGGCGCACTTCTGGACCNCCCCGTTTGGCCTCTCCCCTGTCCACGGCTCCTTCCTCCCGGGGAGATTGCTCCTGCCTCCCGGGGATACCGCTCATTCCTCCCGAGGACTTCGTGCCCTCCTCCACTGCGCGCTTGCCTGCTGGGGACCACCGGGATATTCACGCCCGTCCCCACGTCGCACAGCGACCCAGCTTTCTACGGCTGGCGGGTGTTTTCTGCATTCGCCACGATGCCTACCGCGGCCCCCTTACGACGGCCCGTTCCGTGGCCTGCCCCCCACCCCCGGTGAGGTTGCCCTCGCTGGGCCCCTGCCCTCTGCTGCGGCATTCTTCCGATGGCCCGTTCCATGGCCCGGCCCTCGCCTGCGACCCCACCCTCCTCGGCCCCTATGGTGCTTCCCCCGGACGCGAGGATTGTGTCCATGTTTGAATTCTGGGGGGGCTTGTAGTGATCACGGTTTATCATAATTCACTCATGGAACTACAGATTGGGGGTATTGTTCCGCACAGACACACATGTTGACTGTACCTACTGTGTACCTACTGTGTACCTACTGTGTGCCCTCCTCTCTCTTCTCCCCTGCTCTTCCCAGGCTGCAACCGGACAACACGTGCTTTTCTGCTGCTCATAAAGCCAACTTTGCACCTTCGATGCACCGCCTCCGACTCCCTTCTCTCGGCACTACAACATCTGCTATAATCATCCTGTTTAAATCCCTATAGCCTAAAGTAAATTTACTGTATACAATATTACCCTCTACTAACTTCAGAGTGAGCCAACGGGACAGAGTCAAACAGCCAGGAGAAACATGTTGCAAAAACAATTCAGCTCATAACATTCATTACCCAAGCTACGATTCCTATTTCAAGTCAACACCTGGAGAACAGCATGTATTTTTGCATGCCAATTTGCCATAGCAATGACAATAAATAGACAACTGCACACAGGATTATAGCAGCAGCTTAAAGGCTCAATTTAGCATCCAACACCAGCAACATCCATAGCTAGCTAATTCACTCTTACCTTGTGAAGGCGCCATAGTACTTCAGTGGGCCAATGCTAACAGCATACTCAGTCCAACTTCAGGCTTACTCGTGTCTTTTTTTAACCATAAAAAACTAATACAATTACGAAATATGACGAAAAGGGACAGTTTAAAAAAAGGTTGTCCACAGCAGACATTTGATTTAATTGTCACAGCCTGAAAAGCACAGGTGTAACTAATTTAGTTAATGATTGCTGGGTTCAATCTAGTGTCCCTGGAAACTGCACCACTTAGCAACCATTCCCTATAGCAGAGCACATACTTTGGCTCACGTTAATGGGATGCAGCCTTAATGATTGTGATTAATTACACCTGTGTTGTTCCTGCTAGGTCAAAATTCTGCAACAACACAGACTGGCTACTGGGTTATTTTTACACAAAGCATTCTTAAATAGCAGCATGATGAGGCAGAACAGATGAGCTTCCTATAGGCTAAAAAGTGCTAAGCTACATGAAATTTAAGAAGTACGCCAGAGTTTTTAAAGAACAACAAAAGAAGAAGGAAGGGCAAGTTTGAACATACCACCCTCTTGGAAAAGGTGTGTTCGATTTACTTTGCGGCTTGTAGTGAGTTAGACATACTTTGTGTGAACCACACTTAAATTGTCTTCCAGGGCTAGCTAGCCTGTTATCCTTTTATTAGACATTTGAACAGATGGTAAGGGGCTATAGGCTAAATTAGATATGCCCCATATTAAAAGTCTTATATTGTAGGCTACTTAGGAACAAAAGTAGGTGGGGGTAATTTCAAAAGCATATCGTAACCAGAATACATTAAAAAGTGACATCTATACAGATGGTCTTTCAGCCATCTGATCCATGGTTGGTTAACTATTGTTTGATATTTATCTTCAGGCTTCAGATTTTAATACTGAAGTAATAACTTCAGTAATAACTAATACTAAACTAATACTAATAATATTAATAATAGCAATTACTATTATTATTAGTATTAGTTTAGTATTAGTTATTATAAGTATTAGTAAATACTACATATTTGTTATTGCATGCCTTATTTTATGTTCCCGTTTATAAACAGAAATATAAAATAAGGCATCCAATAACAAATATCGCAGGATATCCAAGCTTGAATTGGGATATCATTCAACTGAAAAGTGTAATTTTTCTAACAAAAAAGATTGGTGTCATCAACATGGATTGCTTTAGATATTTTGCCCAGGAAACAGTAGTATTTAACTAGCAAAATCAGCTGTCTTTAACAGTAAACATCAGGTGACGTATTTATAACAAACCTGCCATTGCCTGTAATTACTTGGTTTATGGTTGACCTTCTTAAATATTACACTGTGAGAATGAAAGCACATACAGAATCTTACGTTTCTGACTACAGGGATGGTTTAATCAAGCAAAGACAGTTTTTCCTCCTCCTCCTCCTGTTGTTTCTCTCAGGTGTCATGCTGGTTCCTGCTGTGCAGACATGGCTCTGGTCATTCATGTTTCCAGTCACCACGGCAACAGACACAGTGACGTGTCATTCGCTGAGCAGTGTGCTCATCTTCTAACCCTATATATCTGTGTGTTTGTGCATGCTCTAACAAGGTCAGAAGTTCAAACAGTATGCATCAACAAACATTTCTCCCCGGTGACCTTGTCTTCGTGGCTTCAGTCTAATTGACCGAATCAACATGAGGCTTTTTTTCATCACTAAGTCAATCTCCTTCCCTGTGTCTCTGTCTCTCTCAATCTCCCCTTAATTTACCCTTCAACCTCTCACAGGCACAGAACCTTTTTCTTTTATGAAAACACATGCGTTCTTCATAATAAAATTATGACAGCACTTTGTTGTTTACATAAAAGGAAGGATGATGACAGGCCACAAGGCCATAGCCCCTATTCATTGTGTGTTAAGATGGAGTACAAGACAAGGAGGAGGGTTCCTATCCATTTCTTCATATTTTTTCCTTAATCTATTATTTATTCTAGTAAATTGCCGATTTTAAATAGGTTTGTTGCATTTAAATAGTCTTAGCAAACTGCAAGTCATTATAACTACTGTTTAGAAAATAATGGACAACGCTGCTGCTTATGAATTTGTTAGCACAATAGTGATCTATTTTTAAATCCAATTAGAAGACCATAAAAGGAAATAGTAGTGTAGCTGTTTTTGTTAAATTGATCATTCAAATAACACATTCAATCATGGTCTGCTCTACACCTCCAGCCAGCAATCAATAGTTGTATTTGCAGTAGGGTTTGTGCGGGAGTGTGAGTTTGAGTGTGTTGGTTTATAACTTATTCATTCGTTTTGGATTGTCAACTGTGCAAGGTAAAAACCTAACTCATTATCTTCATGTTATGCTGGATTGCTTTGTCTTCTTAGTAATAGTCTGTCTTTTCTTAACTATGAGTCACCAAGCTAATGTCAGGAAGCACTGAACATTTTAAGTTGCAATGTGTAAATCTTTCTCCAGTAAGGAAATAGTCAGCCAAGCTGCTGCAGCAATTTATCCACAATTTGTCACTGCAATACTGCACTAGGTGAACTCAATGACCCAAATGTGAAGCTTAGCTGAGATTGTAGCTCTTGTTCAATAATCTATTCCTAATAGCAGTGGTTCATTGTAAGGCAGTTAAGTGGAAAATACAAGAGAAAGCTTCCCAGTATAAGATAATTACTATGTTTCTTGTGAAATGCAGAACATTTACCAAAAGTCACGATCAGGGTCACTTCGAGGCACTTTTGCTATTTCCTGTGATTCAAGTATCAAAAACCTCAGAACAACCATTCAAGAGTAAAAATAACAAAAACATATATATTTTCCGGAACTAAGGTGACCTTCTTTATCTCCACTGACCACTTCGTCATCTATTTCATGACTTCTGAGAAACCAGAGAGCACATTCAAAAGTCACGTAGTGTGATCAATACAGCAATACAGCATTGTGTTGCTCTAAGAAAGTGAGCAATACAGTATAAGCACACAAAAGATCATAGGGTAACAAATCGAGCAATTACAGTGACTAACGCAATATTTAGTTCTTTTAACAGAACATTTGAAAGTAATTGATTCTTGCTTTACAGTTGAATTGTATAACCAGTTTGTTTCCTACATACATTTATTCTAGTAAAATATGATCTGTTTGGATAGCATAATGATAATTTATAAGATAGAAGGATTGCATTGTTTTTAGCTAGCATTTAGACAAGCATGTGTGTTTGCTGCCATCTAGTGTACAGATACAAATAGGAACACATTTTCCAAATCAACAGCCTAATATTCGCAAACAGTATTTGTTCTAGTATATGTACGGACATTTTGTACACAATTGTACTTTCTATCCTTTCCATGTTTTTGTTTAATCTGCAGCTAGATATTTACAGATTAAATTCTGTATAAGAAGTATTTTAAAGATGCTTTAAGACAAAACATACATTTTCCACTTTTATTTTCCATTGCACAGTAATCTCTATCTACATAATTTTAAATTTGTGTGGCAGCAGATAAAGTCATAAACATCCATGTGAAAGTTGCATAAAACTGTACAAGAAAATTGGCTACAATGAGAAAAATACTGCAACCCACTGATAACTGTTGAATCCAGGACAGAAGATGGCATATGGCAGATAGACAGGACTCCCTCTTGCTGCTTGAGTGTGTGGATTGTATCGGGTAAGAATACTGCATACTGTATGTAGGGACAAGAAACAAGTCACACAAAGATGAAAAACAGGTATGACATTAAACAAAATAAAACAAGTATAACACAAATAACAGCGGGGTTGGAGGGAAAGACATAGAACAAGTTTTGGGGGATGAACTCTAGCTAAAAACTACTTATTTTTCCTGAAGTAGTTTTTTCCAATTTGTTACCTTGGGGATTAAAGACGGAGCTATCTACCAACATCCACACAACAATGCTTTACTAAACACAGAGAAGGCCATATCTGTCGCTGTGGACCCAGAAAGTCAGTGGAAGACTCACTGGAGGAAGAGAGAAAAAGGCAAAGACTGCAGTGGAGGAGAGTCGAAGCATGTGAGCAAAGACCAGACATGCGGCAGTTAAATAAAACCAGATTTTTAGAGGTCATTCTCTAATGCTCATTATCCTACTGTTATCTTGCTATCATCATTGGTGGATTTAGTTAGTGTAACAGACACTCAACTGGACACGGCCTGCTGACTTGTACATCAATTATTAACAACCAATATCCTAAATAATATCACCTAATTTACATGAGCACACTCTGACACAGAGGGACATATAAACACTCATTCATGAACAAACACACAGATGAATGGTTTAAGTTTTTGTTTTGTTATCAGCCGACAGTTAGGTCACTTCAAACATTAGTCCAAAAGTTACATATATGACATATTGTGAAACCATAGTACTATAAATGGCTGAGTTCCATTGCAAATGTCTCCATTTCTTGAACCCTGAAAGATGATGAATAATATATTTCTTAATGGACCTGATCCTGTCTGTATGTACGATACCGTCCGGTGAAATGATGAGCCAAATTATAATGCAATGGAAAAGCTAAAGCAACTCTTTGGCGTCAGAAAAAATATGGCCTCTCTCCTCTTCTGCTCGAGCAACCTCGACATCTACTTTCCAGTTGGTCTTAGATTGTCAAACTATTTACTTATATACAAATAAAGGTTAAAAGCCTGGTAGACAGAGAGATATACCACATTTCAGCTTTACTGCAAATATGGAAATAGAAACGAGATAATAATGGAGGTGAACGTTTCTGACACCAAACACAACTGTCTTTTGCACCCTTATAAATAAATATAAACAAATAAATCACAAAGATAACTTTCTCATACAGACAACTGTCAGCAAAACCTGAAATGTGTTTTAAACATATGCTTTTAAAGGATTACACATCTGTATTACTATTATTCTGCATATATGAATACACAAATAGTTGTTTCCCCTCATGTGAAGGTAATCGCCATATCGACGTGGACTGCAGAACTTGGAAACTCCACAAAATCTGGCTAGACTTTTGTGTATTTAACACTGATGTCATCGGCATTTTACAGTCACACTCGCAAACTGCTGAAGCTTACGACAATAGAGGTTGGGAGAGGCAGTTAACATCACATCAGGTAAACAATAAAAGTGTGTGGTTCATACGCACTTGCTTTGAGATTTCAGAGTCAGTAAATCAGATGTAGCCATTTCAGTGAGTACTAAATGATATATGCCTTTTATATCCTTGCCCTCCTTTTTTAGATTCCAGCCCTTTTCATAAGGAGAAATTAATTTGAGTTGTTAGATAAAAGCCACAAAAAGTATTTTTTCAACAAATCAAATATCATCCACTTTCACAACCATAGAAAAATAAGAGATTTTCCAATAATACAGACAGAGCAATAAACCCAACAAATAACAAATAGAGGAATGGCAAGAAAATAGAAATTAACACACACACGCACACACTGTTGGTAACGATATGAAAGTCTGTAAGATACAGAGGAGAGTCTAGAGGTTGAGCGAGATGACGAAATATCCAGTGTACATCAGATTAAGTTGCTTTTATCCCTGTGACTCTCTGCATAGAGGAGGCGTCACTGTTCAGCTCTTCCTGTGTCTCTCCATCCCCGCCGTCACACGCTGCTCTTTCCTCTTTGATGAGTTTTCCTTTTCTTTTGTACTTGTCACTCGGAAGTGGATACAGCGTTGCACATTTATTAGATTTATGTATATATAATGATGTATTTAGATTATTTTTCCTTCTTTTTACATTGTTAAGAATGTTTTTTTAGTCTGTTTCTTCAATAGATACTTGTCTTTTTTTCAGCTATGTTCGTCGGTTTGACATGGCCCCCCCGGATGGGCTCGGAGTGGAGACAACATTAAAGGACATTTTGGCAAATGAGTATGAAGAAACTCCAGGTGCGTGGGCCAATCGGCTACCTCGGAGGAGAAGTCGAACAGAGATAAACAAAGAGACAAAAACTTTTTTTTAAAAGACACCATTTATGTGCTCCCTCTGAGGTTGTCCTTCACCCCTGTCTACCCCTCAGTTCCACCCTAAGACTGAGGTAAGAACAGTATTCAACATTGTGCTAGGGAAGATAATCCCAAGTGTCCCAGTGAAGAAGGCTTGGAGGGATGGATGTATGGACAGACAGATGGTTGGGGGGGTCACGGTGAGTCCAAATGAGCCAATGGAAGGTGACAGTCGCGTCCACATAACTCTGCTCCTCCCCCGTCACCGTTTACAACTGGTACCATTTTTTGTCTTTGCACTTCAGCATCATCTGGACACACAGAACATATTGGAGTTAGAACATTGCTTAAAGGTCCCCTATTATACTGTTTGTATATATCCGAGACCTTTAATATATTGATACAAACATGTCTCTGAAGTGTTTGGCTCCAAATACCAAACAGATCATTGTAGCATCCCATAAGCCCCTCTGCTTCAGCCCTGTTTCAAAAGTACTGATTCTCTAGATGTTTCTCAATTCTTAAATTTCCCCTCCTCGACTCCTTTCCTCGACTCCTACCCTCGTCCCGCCCACAGGAGATGCGAGCGGAGGACTGAGGAGGGGAACCGAGGAGAGAGGAGGGGAAGCAGCAGGCGGTTAGAGAAATGAGAACTCCTCTCCTCTGAGCGGTCATTTTAAAGAGATGTCCATTAATGATGACAGGAGGCACAGCAGCCCTCTGTGTGATGGACAGATGTGTTCATGACGACTTATATATTTACTTTTAATTAATTGACAGTGCGGTATAATGAGACAATAACAGGCTACAGATGCGGACATATATACACACACATATATTTATATAAATACATGGATATATCCCCCCCCCCTCTCTCTGGTCGCTAAAATGGGGAATTTAAATTACAGGCCAAAAGTTGTATTTACAAGTATTAAAAGTAAGCATAGGACACCAAACCAACTGAGACCCGTCTGTCCGCCGCATCTATGCACTGTACAACACACACCTACACACTGTACAACACGCACCTACACACTGTACCACACACCTACAGCTCCTAAAAGCATAATCAGGCTACAGCCGTTGTGTTTATTTTATTATGTGAAGCACTAAATGGTCTTAGAAAAATATCGACTCTGTATTTGTATGCTGTAGTTTAGTAGATCTCTACAAAAC
>NW_011334111.1:58779-103787 GCF_000735185.1 Notothenia coriiceps
CAATACCCGTGGAAAGAGACATTTCACCGTCAGTTGGCATTTCTATTTGGCTAGATATTAAAAACGTTCGAGACGCCCCGGTATTTAACTCAGCGCCCGCCTAGAACCGGGACCGTGACAACTCAAACTCTGGTGGACTGATCTCGGATCGTACTTTGATTACATATGTGTCAGGAGTGTTTACTTCGTTCAGACGATTTTTATTATGACTATGATCTTGAACAATTGACTCTTTATTCGGAGAATTCCGTGTTCTGTTTTCATTATTATACCTATATGTGACAAAGTGTACGGACATAATCGAAGTCAGTTTCAGGTTGAAATAACAGTTAGAAGGTCAACACACATGTACGCTGTCTCTACAGCTTTATGACAAAGGGTGTTTAGGAGCTTATGTTTTTCTTATACATATATTTTATAATTTATTGCACCGTTATACATATGATGTATGTGTCAGTTTCTGGTGCAAATCTACACCGTTGTAATCTGGATTTTATGGTTTTGTGGTTGTTAGTTATATATGGTTTTAGTAAAACTAACAGATAATCTAGTACTAATCTACTATACGTTAAGGAGGAATTTTGGACGTATGACTTCTTGTAATTATGTGTGAACTACGGCACCGTCCCTGTTTTCAATTACATCAGAATTTATGACTCGAGACAGAAGGGCTGTTATAAAAGTTTTATAAAGATTAAATGTGAATAATGTGGTGGTCGTTCCCGGTCATATACGGACATATTTCATACGTCATCCCAAACTATGTCCTCGGTAACAGTCTATATATCTCTATACCTAAGGTTTGATACAATCTCAGAAGGACAACGGACGTTACCGGCATAATACAACTAGCCACTTTGTTTAATTACAGTTGTTTTATATTTACTCACAGTAGTCTTATTATCATAACTACTCTCTAAATTGTACTTCATTAACACTCTTGTATCAAACAGGTTGAGTGTCAAACCATCTCATTTTGTGAAATGCGCACTGAAGAGACTTGCAATTATTTGCCCTAGACTTTTGCCTTCAGACATAGTTAATTAGTAAGTTATTATCCTATCCGATAATAATCCAAATCAGAGGCAATAATGTAATATAATACATTATTTTATATGTATATTATATATTTATATAGTTACAACCGGCCCTTTGAGTGCAACCTTTATACGAATGTGGCCCGTGATGAAATTGAGTTTGACACCCCTGCTCTAGATTTGACACTTTTAAACATTTTCTGTTACCTCATGGGCATGTTTGGAAAAGGAATCAGCGCTGGTCATCATGGCAGCTGTCCTCTCATCCAGCTCGCCTAGTTTCTGGCCTCTTTCATCCAGCGCTATCCGGGCACGAGCCAAGTCTCCAACCACACCTGATGCTGCCCCCTTCATCCCCTCCAAGCCACCCGGGCCTGGGATGTGCTGGGCCAGACTTCGGTTTGCCTTTCCAGAAGAAATCTCACCAACTGATTTAGGATATGAAAGGAAAATAACAAGGCAAGATGTGTTGATGAGAAGATGAATCAACAAAGGACTGCAGATCTGGGCATCAGTAGGTTTCGCTTACATAGCTCCTCTCTGTCCAGGGACTGAGCTCCTCCCCCGAAGAGGCCTTTGAAGAACCCTCTGTTGGGGGCCTCTGGTGTCTCCACCGGTGTAAAAAGTTCCCCCAGCATCTCCTGAAAGACCAACACACACATCATCCTGCTGAATAAATAAATCATCTCAATAAATAAATGATAAATTGTTGAAATAATTAAAATATGATATCATTTTCTATAAATTGCACTGTATCATTGAAAAACAAATATCTACAGATGGGGATTATCGTGTAAAAAAAAAGAAGCTTATTGTGATCATTACTCCCACCTACGTTAGCTTTGGACCAATACAAACTTTGATATTATTGTGAAACATCATGTCAATCTCCTACTTTATTCAAGGTGCAAAAAAGGCTCCTGCTGTTTTTTTATCTTGGCTTATTTGCTAGCTAGATAAACTGACTTGGTAAATCCATGTGTAGTGTTTCCTGTATGTTTAATGTTGACTGACCTGTAGGTTTTCGCAGGTGTCCTGGCTGTAGGTGATCCTCTGGACCTCAGTGGGGGAACAGAGGTACATGGCCTGACCCAGGTTAGTGAAGCAGAACGTCCTTGCTATCCGCATGTCAGTCAAAGGCAGGTAGTTTACATCCATGAGTGGTCTCAGCCCCGGCACACTAGACAAGGAAAAACAGAAAAAATGTATGTGATTTCAGATCTAAAGAATACTATAAGCCTGCCAATAGATTAATTTGGAATTTAAGTCTAACCCAAACACAAGATCACTGTGCTTACTTTAGTAACATAGAATTGGGACTTTTCAACACTGTATTTTAGCATGAGGGCAATCTCCTGAAACACCATAGCATAATTTAATCATCAAATACAATTGAAGTGATACTGAAATCTGTCTTTTGACATTAAACATTCCCTGAATATGCAATAGGTTTGTCGGCATATGTAACAAAACTGAAAGTAAAAGCTGTGGTCAGCTCTGAGTTATATTGAGTTAAATCAATCCAATACACTTCTTTATCTCTGCAGCCTAATCCGCTTTTCCATAATCTATTTGTTTGCTTTGCTCAGAATGTCGGAATGACTCATATTGAGCCCAAAACATAGCTTAATACCCAACCACCATCTCAAGCCTCATGCACGATCACTATGAGCTAAAAAACATGTTTGTTGTTCCCGCCTCCTGCTCCTTTATTGGTCAGAACCAATCTAGAAAAACTCTTATTGGCTAATTTACACATCAAAGCTGTACTTTATATAATTAGTGCGTTTGTCCTTATCATTCTGAACAAATCTGGTTCCTCCAGCAACTTTGGTTTTAAAAACAACTTGCCTTAAATCTGATCTTCTGAACATGATACGTATAATCTGACTTTAATTGATACATTTTCATCAAACCCAGGAATTTCCGACTGATGCAGACCGTTTCTCACCTGAGTGTCATGATGTGGCCATTGGCACAGAAACAGGCCAGAGACACGCCTTGGCTCATCTGCACAACATCTGCCCGCAGGATGAAGGAGGCCTCAGTGATACTGTGTTTGTAGATGCAGGTCTGGGAGGGGAGGGAAATGACTTTGGCCTGTTTCTCTGAACACACCACAGCATACTGGCTCTCGTTGAGGTCCTGGGAGGTGGAGGGGGACACTGAGACAGGCCGGCGCTTGCGGACCTTCTCTCTTTCTTCCCCATCTGCTGTTACGTTGGGTTCAAACCAAGGCTCAAACGCAGGCGGCAGCATTGAACCTGTTGAGTCCAGGAGAGCCATCCGCATGATGCTGCCCTTCAGCCGAACCAACATGCCTATCGAACGGAAGGAAAAGGCTTGTTATAGAAAATGTGATTTTCAGTTTCAGTAGCTTTATCTTTTTATAGTGGCGCTATTGTATTCAAACCATTTAACTCTGATTTATAATAGAGGGTTGGCACAAATAAATTGGTTTTCATCTACTATAGCAGGGGTGTCCAAACTTCGGCCCGGGGGGCCAAATGCGGCCCACAGGCCATATTGAATCGGCCCTCAGCAAATTCATAAAGTTATAATGCAGTATGGCCCTCAAATGAAACTTGTGCTTGTCTTGTATTGTACATCTGACATATAGATAAAAACAGATTATACAGTAGTATTCATTTGTTAATGAGCCCACTTTTCAAAGAAATTCAGTCAATTCAAGTTGAAAACATTTTCGAACATATCCAAGTTGATAAGAACAAAGCCCAATAACTTATTTCAACAAGCTTGAAATAGACCCTTCATATGTCCTCTTATGATAATCAATCATAGGCTTAAGGAATGAGCTGAAAACAAAATAATTGAAACCCTCTGGAGAGCTGTGATTAAGAATAATTTACCTACATTTGATTGATTTTGCTGATATATAACTTATGAGGCAATATACCTCTAGTGAGTGGCCCAGCCCTTCGTATATTTTTCTGTATTTGGCCGTCGGTGAAAAAAGTTTGGACACCCCTGTACTATAAAATAATGCATCATTGTATTTTCCATCCCTTCTTTCTTTCTGATGTTCCATTACTCACCTGTAGGTGAAAGGATAACTGGCTGCAGTTGCCGTTGCTCCCCAGCAGGTGGCAATGTGAGAGCTAGAGCCAGCACGGTGCCCAGAGTAGTGCCCACATACAGGCAGGGCGTCAACGTGCTGTCCCCCTTCCGGGCGAAGGTGTCACTGAAGTGGAAGGAGCTGATGGCCTCTCGGGCTTCCTTGTCGATGCTGGTGACGCTGGAGGAGCGCGAACGGCTGAAAGAATTGTCCCGATGGTCTAATGGGTTGGCACCCCGTGGCGGGCATACAGACAGGAAGACAGTGGGGAGAAAAGAGAGAGAGGTAAAGCACCCACACAGCAGTGACATCACAAGATAGTCAACACAGATGTGGTCTCTGTACTGTACATACAAAATTAAGGTCAACAGTTTTTGGCAGTGTTAGTAAAACAAACAATTGGGACGTTAAAGGCATTACATTTTAAGACAAGACACAACAGTTGGGTAAAAACCTTATTTAGTGAATGATTATCTAGCCAAGATATTGAGTCAGACAATTGAAGGAGAGACATTGGGGAAATAATCCGAGAGTATTGTTTGCATTCTTAACAGTGGGTAATACATAAAAGGCTGGTTTTATTAATCTCAGATCAGAACAAAGCAGCAACAAGTGACTTTGCATTATACTGTACATATTTTGAATTATATATTTTACAATAGAAACAAATCCAATGCAATACAGGACCACCAACATTTTCAGATTGTACCACCCCAATCAGCAGTCTATTAGTACGGACGGACCGGCTGTCAGGCACTTTGGTTACATATGTGAAACACTGGAACTCCAAGGCAACCATACAGGTAAATGTATTGGCACTTGCACATTCTAATTGGACACTGTCGCAACCAATGTTCATGTTTTTGAGAAGAATCTTGTGCACCCCTGAGGAAGAAAAATGTCAAGTTCTTTGCCAGTGACAATACTTTTATTTGGACAATTTGTAAATCAGACAGAGAAAGGAAAGACATGAAGAACACAGAAGAGAAAAAGAAAGCTGCAAAAGTAACAGAAAGCGTTACGGTGAGATGGAGTTGGCATAGCACCACTGACCTCTAGGAGAACTCCCACCAAGGTCAAAAAGTGGGAGTCTGAGCACAGCAGAAGATTTCACACTGAATTTATTTCTAAAACTTTGCTTTAGCTCAATTGTTTCAAGTGGTCAGATCAGTGCTACTTTTGATTCATGCACACTTAGGAGAATGTCTGCACAGCTTGACCATTTTGTGGCTAATAACCAGATAAAACCAGACTAATTGGATGTGGTGGAGTCCAGTTGAAGGGAGAAAGATAAACTGCATTTCATACAAATTGTTTTGAGACACGAAGTCAAAGCTTACCCAAGTCTGGCTTTAGCTCAGTAGGCAAGCTTAATTTCCGTGACATCTTTGCTGGAAAAAAGAGAACATCCCTCTTTACAAACACACGTCTACGCTAACACACGATGCCATGCAAAGCTCGATAACTAGTATTTGGCTTGAATACACCAAAAAAGGACAAAAGGCTGTGGAACAAAGCGCCGGGGGGGATTTTGAATTGAATAAAACGAGCAAATATGCTTTAAACAGAAGAAGAAACTGCGCAAAGACTCAGAGACAACTCTGTATATCACAGAGGCATGCTGTGGAAGACAACACAAAAGAGGTGACCTCTTGTTGCACAATGCCCTGCAAGAGAGGACTGGTACACTGAGATACATCGAAACTGCACAGCCATTCAGGACCCTCATGCCACAGGAGCATGCACCAAGGACAGGAAGGCAACAGGAAACTGAAAATACTGAAAAGGAGATGGAAGAAGACGGTGAAAAAGATGGTTACTGAAGTACTGCTACTTAATGTAGGCTACCTTAACTGTGGTCACCTTCTTTTGAACTGTATCTCTTTTACTTTTTATATTAATAACTGTAATAGTCACTCAAAACAGTGAACCTATAAACAGAAACGTCAATGAATGAAAGTGTTAGATGTTTTAGAGAAATACTGTGTGATGAATAGGGGACTTTCATCATGTGTTCAGTTAGATGTTACATTCACTTATGGTAGTCATGAATGAATTGCAAGCTAGTAATTTTTTACAGGTCCTTAAAACTGACAGAATCCCACCTTGACAAATGAAGAAACCTATATTAGATGTTAGATGTAATATTAGGGACATCCCTAATATTTACAAGCAAAAATGTTGTTGGGTTAACTTCTTTACTTTTTTCCCCCATTTAAACGAAGTTCCAAAGGCTTAAATTGAATGACGCTTCACCTATAATCCAGTTTTCAAAGCTCGCTGTTTTCCAGCCCTCTCCATCATTTATGAACACATACAGTACCTACAGTTAACACATGGTAAACACCTACCATCTTTCTACTTTAAATGTGAGGGTCCTGCATTTCCACACAGGGGTTTTCGCTTATAATTAAACCTCTGCTCAGTCTGGTGGACCTATGGGAATTACATGAGGTCACCAAACCATTAAAATATAAGAATAATAAATGGTTTCTAACCTCAAAGGGATAAGAAGAGTCGGGAAAATACTGAATATTTGAACACTTAGAATATTCAGGCTTAAAATGTTCAGGCGACGGAATTGAGGTCAGCCTAGTTAAATAAAGTTATTTGATGTTGGTTTGAGAAGTACTGGTTTGGGAAAGGTTACAAATCCAGTCTCAGATGTGGCAGTCATTGGAAGATACCATCACCTACCTACTCATTGTCACCTGAATCAGAAAAAGGTTAAGATACAGAACAGGCAACGCTCTGCAGACAAACTTTGAGCACTTGATATGTAATCATATAATCAACACACACTGAAGGTACACAAAGACACAGTAGGACAGATGAGTTGCCCTCCACTCTGTGGTGTCATCATACTGTTACTATCGACAGAGCCAATAACGCACACAGGGAATCTGCTATAGGAGGTCAGGACAGAGATAACACGCAGGCACGTTTACATATGACACTCGTGCTACATACATGTAGCATGCAATGTGTATCTAAGGCAGTTAAGCTGTATTTTATGTACGGTATACAGAAAGCTTAATTACTGCCATGCTTCCAGGTTAGCCTCTGCTCCATGAGCTTTCAGCTTTCGGTGTATACTTTTCTAACCATATACTTGAGTACAGATGGAGAATATGAGCACCTTTTCATTTTAACCAAGAAAAAAACAACTGCTGCAGTTATAATTCAATACAGTGAGAACCAAAAGATAGTGGAAGAGGAGCTAACCCAGAAGTGAAGCTGAACTTAGGCACTCTATTCTCTAGTCTATTTCTTCTCACTGTGGTGACCATGACACGGAGGACAGAGACAGGGGTGGGGGCAACTAGGTGGACGACAGATGTGGACTTTGTCCTGCCTACACAGCCTCTTATAAAAGCCTTTGGCCAATCTTACCTCCTCTACCACCTCCATTGTAGAATTGCTGAAGATTGCTGTTTGACATCAACACTTTTGGTGTTGTAAGGGGGGAAAGTAAAGTAGAGTAAATGCGCAGTTAGAAACACCCTTTGGCTTGTTACTACACACAAAATCCTACCCTAATAAATCCCATGTTTAAATTCTGAGTGGAAAACTGGCCTTTGATCTGTTGAGGATGCCCTTTATTTGGGGAAAAAAACCATAGAAACGGATTCCCAGATGAAAGAATGCTGTGAATTATTATACTTGCCTGCTTTTTATAACAAAGAGAATTGGCCGGGTAGATCTAGTCAGGGAAAGCTCTGATCCCTCTTCATTTCACAAATGTCAAGGGTCTACGTGTTTTATTGTTTTTACTGAATTAAACCAATTAAATAAATATTGTAACTGTTTAAATCAGCACACACTCGACTGATTTTAAAGTACTTGATATGTAAAACAGAACATTTAAAACACTAGGATTAAATGTGAGGGGGAAAAAAGGAAAGAAAAAAGGGTTGCTATCCCACTACTAATGTTTGTCATGCTGCTTGAATATATTTGCATAATCAAGTCCATCTGTCCTACAACTGTAAGTGGTTAAGCATTGAAAATAATAAGCAGATACAATTTGAGTTATTTCAAATCAAACTATTCCAATGAACTTCTTGAACAATATTACACTCCCCTGCACTAATAGAGTCTACATTCATCAAACTGAAACTGATGTCAAGGTAAAACAGGTGGAACTGCATAAAAAAAGAAATCTAAATTATTATCTTCCACTGGCAGACTTTGAGATTAGACAGAAAAAAAAGCGTATCCCTAGACTACATGACTGGCAGATTTTTTCGCAGGGAGGCACCTCATCTCTCTCTCTGGCCTATGAATAATGCAGAGCAGACAGATGTATCAGACCACAGTCTGGTGGCACCAGGCGGGGGGGCAGGGACACTCTTCACACCTGCAGCAGCACTCCCGACTTTGAGATTTGTTTTTCTGTCTGACCTTTTTAAAAAGCTCCTTATTTCAGTGCCAAGTTACCTCTAATGAGATGGATCTGGGCTGTTCATACTCCAAGCACCTAGCTTAAATACTAATGACGTAGATTAAGATGGAGGCGAGTTAAAGAGCAAAGGAACATTTTTCCTGTTGCAACACTGTACATATTGCTGTGGCAGAAAGGGAAAATGGATTTTGTTGGTTTGCAGCAGTGATATGAAAACTGCTTAATATTTTAATCTGCGGAACAGATCTGCTTTAGCACACATATAAATTCAATGTTTAATTGAAATAAGATCCCTGCTCAAAATCCAAGTTAATTCACATCAGATATTATACATTTAACTCTGGAATAACTATACTACACAAATATGCAGTCAGTATATGAAAATACCCAAGGCCCTTCAGGTTGAATTGTTATAGTTTTAAATGATTCATGTTCGGCCCGACTCCCATTTACTGCCGATTTCGGGCCGGTGTATCTGGGCCTTTTGCTGTCACACTGTATTAGCAATCGTGGGGATTAGATACATTTACAGCCTAAAGCCCAGCTGTCCAGGATATCATTTGAGATTAAAACAAATGTATTCCTGTCTATTGAACACTGCAAAGTGGTAAAGGAATGCATGCACAGATGAGAAAAATATTCTTAAAAACCCATAAATGTATGGTAATAAACTCAAACAGCGCATTTCAAAAGACTGGGAGAGAATGAAATTAGCAGCAAGACAATTTTATGGTTCAACAAAAACCTGTCTGTGTGGTTCCAGTTTGATGAGCAACACTTTCAATAAAACACTATTAAAGGCAGAGGCTCTTTTGAAACACTGATCCCTCTAACCAATTATCTTTGTGCATTCAAATACATGGTTTAATAAGTATATTTTTTAACTGGTTTACTATTTGGCTTTTGCTTCTCGATAACACAAAGCCCCTGCTTCGGTTTTTTCTCTTAAAAAAGAAGGACATTTTACCTGAAGTAGGGGACTTGCAGCGGTCCTCTGATGTGGCCGAGCCCTCGTTGATGTCACACAGACCTGCAGCAGAAATCACAAAATTAAATTCATACATCATACAGCTAGAACCACTGAGGTATTCATTCAGTGAGAGTATAACACAGCCCTGTTTTACTTTGTAATATAACTCTGCAGAGAGAACCTCAGGTATCAAATCTGTATTGCTTTATGCTTTAAGGGGAATTAACTACGCATAAGTACAAACATGAACATACACGTATTATGGGCAATTTTATATATATAAGGCCCCATCATGTTGCCTACATCTCTTTTAATGGTTTGGGTCTCTTTTTGTTATAATTTGTTGTGGTTGTTTTGTCTCTTTACGCGGTTGCTTTGTGTCCCTATGTATTTGCAATAATTGTGAGTCTTGCAGCTCCTCTTAGTTGTTTTGTGTCTCTTTGTGGTCATTTTGTTTTTGGGTTGATTTAGTTCACCGTTTCATTGTCAGTGTGGTCGAGGCTGTTTTCTATTAATGTCACTGTGCATTTGTTAAGTTGTAGTTTTGGTGTCTATGTAGTCTTTCTGCCTCTCTTTTTGGTCATTTTGAGTCTCATCCTACAAGGTAGATGTCTCTTTGAGTGACATTTAGTATGTAAGAGCCAGGGTGAGGCCCTGACAATTTGGTCACCTTGGCCTTATCCAGGTAGGCCAGTTCAGTAGTCCAAATGGAACATCTTCCACCAGCAACTCTGTGTCTGTTGGTTTTAACATATAAAACATTATGCATCCTTAATGTTGTTGCTGATGAGGGTACCAAGATGGCACAGTGCCAGCCAGCTGTTTGTAAACTTGGGGGTACCTAACTGTCAAGCCCTTTTAAGAAATGTAATGTACAAATTCATGTGTCGCCTAGAAGACTGACAATTTATCTCAATTTTAATTAACCCTGTGAAGAGTTCTACTCGGTTCTCTTCCATGATTTGGAGACATTGGGGCAACAGCCTCTACAGACAGTGAGCACATACTGTATGTGTGGCTAGCTGTAATTGGACTGATTTTATGTTTTTCATCTGTTTTTTTGTTTAGCTTTTTAATCTTATTTATTGTTGTGTATTTTGTATGTGATAAGGACCTTGAGTCTGAAATAAAGATTTAATTTAATTGAATGCTTCTTTCCATTTCAACGTCGGAATCATTAGTTTACCACGTGGCTTTTTGTCATGTTGTCGTGTGAGGCAGAAAGCCAAGCACACAGCAGTCCCTGTTGGAAGAGAAGCACAGCTGGATCCCTGATTACTGCTCACTGTCGCCAAGCTCTGACAGGTGCCAGCCCACTGCTCTCCAGTCAGTGACACCAGATGCTCCGAGTGTATACTCATTTGCACGTGTTTGTGTATTTGCCAGTCTTTGTGTGGTTCTGTGTACATTGGTTTGCCTGCATGAAAAGCTAATCTGTGCTTAAATAAACGCAAACATCAAAAAGAAATCGCTCAACATCCACAGCTTACTAATTCATCCATCGAACCTTTGCTTAAGTGTGGTCATTGCATCGTCATGACACTGCGGCATCCTCTACGTAGCTGCACTGCCATCATCTTACACAGGGTGGCAGTGTGTCCATAAGGTAAGCACCTTATTAGCTATCAGTGGTAGCATGAGCCTGCAGTGGCAATGTGTGTAAAAGGGATGGGCTGGATGAGTGTGTGTGTGAATGAGAAGGTGAGAGCGAGAGAGAAGAAAAAGAATGAGAGGATAGACAGAGGAAGAGTTTGTTTTTGTGTTGTTATTTGTTGTGCGTTCGCCATTTTAATTTCATGTGTGCTTTTGCTCTATATGACTTCATTCATTTTCATATTTGTTTCAGTTTACAGATCAGTTCATGGATGTTTGGCCCTGTGGGGTTACTTATAATTAGTCATAATGTTTACTAAAAGAATGATTATAATTCTAACCCAGAGCATTGCTGAAAATCAACCTTGAATACAAATGATTGTTGTTTTCAATGCATTCCAGGAGTTATTTTCCAAATATCCCTAAGCCTGTCGTGAGTTTGTTGCTTCATATGGTTGTTGCTGAGCTTATTATGGTTGTTGGTCCCCCAATATTTGACATTTGCCATCAAGACATACGCAGGATCTGCAGATCATGATTCAGCTCAGCATAGACTGATGCTGAGACACAATTTCAACTTAATGGCAGAAAACATATTGAATAAAGAACTGGAGGTGGGAGGGTAAACAATCAAGTGAAGTATTTCTGAAGGATAAGCAATTTGAGCTAGTTGGGCTGGAAAAATAGATATGCAGTCGATGTGTGTGTGTGGTTGGGTGGGTATATAGATGTGGGTTTTAAAACGTTGGTTGTTTAGTGTAAAAAAAACAACAAGCCGGGTCTTTGAGACGAGTACTTCTCCGAGAGGTATTTGAAAGATAATGTTCAGCCATCTAGCTTTTGAGTGTGGGCAAAAATATCTTAAATGTTTGCTTTGTAAGCTGAGGAAATAAAACAACAGCATGTCATGTGGCTGCAATGGTAAGAAAGCTAAAACAAGTTAATCCCTCTTCTAACTATTTTCCTTCTTTTCCCTTTTCCCAATTACCTCCAGAGGGCTGTCGTGTCTTTCTTGGCGAGCGGGGCTGTCTCTGGTAAGGGTCGTTGGAGCCATAAAGCTCCACCGTCCCCAAGTTGAGCACTACCGTCTTCTGGACGTAGTCCACCACTGCCAGACCGTTACTGTTGCCAAACACCACACTGGGGAGGGGGGGACAGAGCCGGACAGGAAGTGGGAGAAGCAGGTGAAGGAAAGGTAGAGAAAAAAGATGAAAGGTCAGAGGAAAATGTAGAAGTGGATTGTAGATATATATGGTCATGAGATGTGATTTAGAGCTAAAAACACGGTAGTCAGTTCATAGAACAGCTGGAAACAACATTTTCTTGGAATTCATAATTTGTGTTGACAGGCCTGGTTGTCTCTGAAGCCTCGAGCAGTTGCTGCTTGAACTGCTAAATTACTTTTTCACTTTGCATATTTTCACTTTATTAGATTGCCTTTATAGATTTAAGTCATGCTCTTAAAATAACTAGGATGAATAGTGAGCACTTTCATAAAAAAGCCCTGGTTCTAGTCTTGACTAAGATGATCCTGCATGCATACTTACAGACCGTAGGAGGAATTGAGCGCCAGACTTGTGATCTGCTGCGGGGGCTCTCCACTCACCCACACTAACTGGACCACCAAATCTACCTGGTAGCCTGCAGACTGCTTTAAAGGAGTACTGCGCACTCTGGAGAGATGACAGAGTGTAGAGAGGGTAGTACAGACAGGGAGAGATACAGAAAGGAGGAGAAAACGAGAGATAGAGACACATTAAAAAACAGAATACCAAAGGGCTGCAGCTGCAGTTGTGAAGCCATTGTGTGTTGAGAGTCTGGCATGAGAGGCTGCAAGGGGGTAACGGGGGGGGCCGTGGCTGAGAATGCTTCAGGCGTTGACTAAGTCTGTGAAAGAGTGCTTGAAGCAAAAGCCAAGACTCTTGTGTGTATGAGAATGTGTGCAAGTGCTGCTGGCGCTTGGAGAGTTTATGTAATGAGTGTGTGTGTATGTGTGTGTGTTTCATACTTGAGGCAGGGCATGTTGCCTCCGTCAGAGTTGTTGCTGCTGGTGGAGGGGTGTGACGGTGGGCCGCTTGTCTGAGGGGAGGCACCGGGGGTGGGAAGCGCCGGTTCTCCCCCGTCAGGAGACTCTATGTCGTTCAGCTCGTACTGCATTCGCACCTCTAGTAACTGTATGAGACAACACACACACCAAAACACAGGTGTAAGAGAACGATTTTAGCAGATTTGTATAAGAAAACATTGAAATCATGATAAAAGCAGACAGAGCTGTAAACAACATTTCTTTGTGAATTCCTCTGAGCATGATAATAGTCATGTGACAGGGAGTGACATCCACATAGTCACTTTGATAATAGAGATTTGTTTGACGTGCGTGTGCTTGTGTGTGTAGGCAGATTGAGAGTCAAAGAGGTCCTCCGATGCTGAAAAATTAAGTTCCTTCTGAGTCCTCCTTCAGGCTACTTCTCTGCAACCCCCGCCTTCACATAGCCACACACACACAAACACCACCTAAACTCACACAATGATGATAAGCTTCTCTCTTTTGCATTCTGTCAGTCTCATTAGCCCCACTGATATGTGGGAGTGAAGAGTGATCTTCAGATTCTCACTCCCGCCTGCCTCTGTCTTCCTCTACCTTCATTTCTGTAAGGTTATGGAGGTGTTTGACCTTGTGGGGAAGAAAGCTGCTCTCCTAATTACAGCTGCCAGCAAGTGCATATCTAGTCCTGATCCACATCCCAGTCGCACTTGAAGCGTAGGATAAAAACGCCTAAAATCTTCTCTGACACATGCATCAGCGCTCACTGGCAGTCATCCATAGAAAACACTTCCAACAGGAAGGTGGCTGATTTGAATCAGTCTACTGTTGCAAGACACTTGAACTCTAGAGATTCGTGATAAATCTTTGCTGTGAGAAAAAAGTATTTGGAAAAACAAAAATAACACATTCAAAAGGCACCAACAGCTAAAACATTCAGATTAATTTGCAAACCTGCAGGGAAAAAGCAAATCACATCACTCCCACGCACTTTGATTGACAAGTGATCTCTGTCTCCAGATTGTTGTGAGCAATAACACCACGGTAGTGATCGCTTGGGAGAAAAATACTGCCAAAATTAAAGTATTTTGCTCGTTACCAATTTAACACTCCACTGCTCCATTGAAAAGTATACACTCAGCGTATACAGTGTGCACGCACCGTCTCGCTGTGAGCATTTCTCACACGGATTAAACAGCATTTCTCTTTACAGTGTGTAATTTAACAACATCACGCCCCCGTGAGCATTTACGTCGCAATCAAGGCAGATTATAATGCTTTGCTTGTTCACTGCTTCGTCTGTTGGCATGGCAACCATACTGCCTTTGACGAGGCAGATCTGACTTGGTGTGTGCATATGTCTCAACATCTTTAAACGTAAGAGAAAGTGAGGGTTTACAGCAAAAACATTACAAAAAAAAGCTAATCATGCAATGCCGCTAATAACTGTGCAATATATACCTGGCTGCTGTATCTTCAGAACTGTGACAGGATGTGCATTTTGTAAAGTGTGTATTTTTTTTTTATTTGTTATCTTTAATATTTCTTTAATTTTGTATTTAATTTTTAATTTGTATGCATCCTTCCAAGTTAACATTAAGCTGTCTTCGGCTCTTTTCTGCTGTAACAAATGTAAATGTCCCCTCTGTGGGACGAACAAAGGTATTCTGATGAATGTATTCTTGAAGGAAACGTACAATTACGGTATGTCTTTTTTTTTGTATCCATGCTTGGATGGTTGCAAGGTTCTTACAATAAAAATGAGACGAGATGAGATGTGTTCACCCAGATTATAACAGTGACCCACCTGCACCACCTCGGTAGTTACTTCCAGTTTGCTGAAGCGGTAGATGATAATGTTCGCTGACACCCCGGCCACACACAACATCCTGCTCTCAGGGCACCAGGCCATGATCTGAATGGCGAAGGGGTCTTCATCTGACGTCTCGGTGCTGCCCTTGTCCTCCTTGGACCTGTTTCTGTCAAAAACCTTGGCTGTTTTGAGTTTATAGAGCACCTGGAGCATCACTAGGAACAAAAGAGAAAAGAGGAAGGCATCAGTGGCAATGCAGGAAAACTCAGACCTTTCAAATATGACTATAAATAATATGATTTCAGAGTACACAATTGAAATAATTATTCATTCTGACTTAATCCAAGCAATACTTGTTTTGTTTATGTTGACTGTGCGAAAGCCGGTGCTCCAGTTCAGTCAAGTTTAATGAAAAAAGCATTTCAATATTAGTTTTTAAAGTGGTTTCCTTTCCCTGTGCTGAACGATATATTACAATATCTATAATTGTGGAAGCATAAACAGCGCTAAGCCAATGAGAGAACTCACTTGCAGAGGCATCCCAGAACTTCACAGTCCCATCAGCATGCCTGGGAATTAAAGAGAGGAAATAAGTATACAAGGCGGGTGCATTTTCAGTCTGCGTCCTTTTGTCTGTTTCCTCACTTTTCATAAGATTTGCAGCAACAAAATAACTCAGTAATATCAATTGAAGGCAGGTAGTAAATCCAAATAAAACAAATATTAACTGAATATTTTGTCCACAATTCATATTTAACACAAATCTCCTCTTTGGGAGGATTTAACTAAAATACTTTCATCATTTTAGTTGGATTTTTTAGACAAGAGATAACCAGTAAGAATTATATATGTCCACCCTTTTTTTTTTTGTCCTACTGCTTTTTCCATGTTTTTGTCTCGGCCCAATAAGTTCAACTCCTTCGACAATGTTGTGGCAAAAGTTTGTAGTACATCCTTTCTCAAAATGACAATGCCTACATGCACAATGAATGAGGAAATGTATTCTCTCTTAAATATTTGACTTGCTAAAGCCCTGGGGCCTCATTGAAGAAGAAGATCGCACAAAATGACGACAGAACAGCTAAAAAAGACATTTCACACCGTGTCAGATTTTGGTTCTTTTGGGGAGGTGGAGACAAATCACATTGTTTGGTGGATGCAGTTTGAACCAGAGTAGCAGCATGGAGCTCGTCACCAAAATAAATAAATAAGTGGTCCGAAAAAAGTTAATGACAAAATACACATAACCTTCCTCAGGCAGTGTGTCAGTGTGTTTGATGAGAAACTGTAAGAAAGTATCGGGGGATCCCTGCGGAGTGGAGTCAATTAATTTTATTTATTTTTATTTGGTGTTTTGTGTTCCAGCTGTCTCCACTGCAGCCTGTGTGTCTCAACCCCCGCAACTCTATCCACCACTTAAATGAAATAAAACAAATGTGTTGTGTTATATCAGCTGCCAAATCTACCAAATATATATGTTCTTAGTTTCCATACCTCCTGTGTTTTACGAGCGACCTATCAAGTCTTAGCAAACGGCATGAAACATGATTAAACATGATAGTATATGAAACCATGCTCGTATCTATACAACCTATAGAAATACAAAACGGCTTCAGTTTAGACGTAATTCTGTCCTCCTGCTTACCGCATCATTTATGAGAATACATGTCATAACATTAAGACAACATATTCTAAGTGGTTTTCAATAACATATCCGTATATATACTTATTTCTCGAAGTTACGTTTGTGTGTGCACTGAGGAGTCGCAAAAAGGCGTTTGTTTAATCATTTTAAGATTGGCTTTAATCAATTTTTGCAAAGTAATTCTTCATATAACATTAATGAGAGGTAACATTTTATTTATGGTATTATTTCCACATACTTCTCTCCATTCTTCCTTCTGCCAACGGTGTCGCAGTCTCTCGTCTCTCCCGTTGTTGTGCGTACCGCGTACGGATGGGTCAGAGTGTGCGTGGAGGACCGCACATTTTTCCTTCAAGTTTGTTTTTTATAAATCTCAAAGATTGCTTAGACACTGGCGTACGCCATCTTTTGAGCGTACGCAATGTTTATAAATGAGGCCCCTGACCTTTACCCCATCAGACACCTGAGTTGGATTACCAACTACAGTAAAAGCCTCTACGCTGTATCCCCAAACATCAGTGGCAGACTTCACTTAAGCTTTAGTGGCTGAATGGAAGCAAACCCCTGCATTCAGGTTCCAAAAACATATTGGTGTAATGCTAAGATGTCATTTTTGGCTACTTAGAGTTAATTTTCGTACTAACAGAACATCCACTTTGCCTATTTTCCTAAAAATAATAAAATCTACACAGGGTTTCTTAATAGCAGTGTTGAGCAGGGCAGCTTCTCCACTGGTGCCACAGAGTCATAAACAAAGTGTATTTTCGTTGCCATTTTCTCCCTCACCCCTTATCATTTTGTTGCCAATTCAGCTGAGTGGAATGAAAGAGGAATATTTGTTGTGTGCAGTGGCACTCTTAAAAAGAGAGAGAAGCCTGTACAGAATAATAATAGGGGCATGTAGGGGTGAGGAGAGAGAGAGAGAGAGAGGAAGGAGAGGAATGAAAGCCTCCTCCTGCCAAACCCATACCTCAATGTCACTTCTTCAGTGCGTGTGTTCTGTTAAAAACACCCCTACTCCCCTTGTCGACAGCTTAGAGCGGGATAATAAACATTAAAATGGAGCGAAGTGCACATGATTGGAATATATAAAGACCTACAGTAAATATTGTAAGACAAACGCTTTGCTGTGGAGCCCTGACAGTGCAGGAAAGGTGAAGGTAATTGAGTTGCAGCAGGACCATAACAATAATGCTAATGAAATCAGACTTGTCTTACCCAGTGATGATGATCTCTGGGTAGCTCTGTGTGCCTTGACCCCAGTTTCCACCACTAATAGGCCATTCCTGGATAGACAGCAGACACACACACAGTACATTAGAGCAGATGAGAAACCACAGGTAGAGAGCACAGCTATGTCAATAAACAAGGCGTCAACAGAGACATTGATTTTGGAAAGAGATGACATGATAAAACTGCACATGTGTGAGTGTGCATGAAGAAAAGAAAGGCAGGGATCCTTTGTGCCGCAGTGTGTCTTGCAATTATACATTATACACGTCAATGAGTGTGTGTCTTCGTCCGAGAGGGGCGTGTGTGTTGGCGGGGGGTTTGGCTTTGAACACGTTGACACATACAAAGGTCATCAGGATGACTCATGGTGATCTTTATGTGAGAATGCCCTCCCGCAGCTCAGCCAGGCTTTTGCTTAACAAAAAAAGGGAGGAAATCGCAGCAGCTAGGCCGGCAGTTTGGGTCAGTACATGCTGACATTTCCCACAGAACAAGCTAGAACAAGGCAACAGGGAAAAGAACATAGGCATACATAATGGCTTAAAGAGCAGGGGGTCTCTCTTAGATAATACAGGAGTTGAAGAAGAGGATGAGACCAGAGAGGAGAGATGATGTTAGGTAATATGATACTATTATATTATAGTTTGTTTGGCTTTAGAGAAACATTAAGAAATACATTTTACCACTAAAATGATTTATGCTGTATGCTCTTTGTAGCAAAAGTATGCATGTATGTGTCCTTTTCATGAAACCTTGTTGTTCTTGGAGTACGCTAAGATGGTTAGAGGGTGTTGTAGTATGGGACATTTACAATTCAAATTTAGACATTTAGCTCTTATAAAACACTGCTATCCAGAACAACATTAAGAAACATTTCACCCTTGGAGTACTTTACTCTGTTACGCATCATAATTATACCATGGAAGGTATGCTGAAAGAGTTATTAGATCGAGGGGTGATTATTTCATTTTACTTAAAAACTAAAGATTTGTATTTTCTGCTTGGAAATAGTTTCAAACAATGATTCACATTCATCCAACTTCAATATTTCCCAGAAATAATAATGTAATTTGGTACTAACCATTGGAAAAAGATTAAAAATCTACAGCCATGTTAGCGGCCGAACCTACAAATGGCACAACAGAACTTTGAGCTAAATGCATCAGCATGCTAACATGTTTATCAAGTACTACCTTAACCTTAGCATGCTAACATTCACTAACAAGCTCTAATCACAGCAGAGGCTAAAGAGGATATCTTTAGTTATTCAAATGTTACTGAAACTAGCAATATTGTTCAGTTAGTACACTTAGTTTAAACACATTCCATTTAATTGCCGGTGTAAATGAAAGGATGGTATATTCTGAATACAACAGGTTGAACATGTCACAATCTGTCTGTGTTGTGTCGTGTCTTTTTCTGTCTTTGGTTTCATGTTTTATTTTGAAGAGTGTTCACCCCCTGTCTTGCCTGTTGCTGTCTGTCTGTTTTCCCTCCTGCCTGATTACCCGATTGTGTTCACCTGGTGCCCCTGTGTTTTCTCCTCCCTCCTCACCTGTGTCTTGTTTGTGTGATTAGTCTTGTGTGTATTTAAGTTCTGTTTTTTCTGTCTGTCATGGTTGGTTCATTGTTTGTCGTTGACTGTGTTCACGAGGTAGTGTTCTGTTTGTTCCTAATAATCTTGAAATAAAGGTATTTTTCTGTTTATTCTGCATTTGGGTCCTGCCTGCTTCACTAACCCTAACAGAACATGTGACAAATTTGGCTACCGAAAATTACAAAATAAAATAATTAAAAAAGATTGGGTTTGAATTATAATTTTCTTTAAAATTGGTAATTTGTTATTACAGTAAACTTTCCATCTGATATTTACCACTAATATAATTAATAGGTGAAATCTGTTTCCATTAAGATTCCCAAGATAGTGAGAAAAACTAAAAAATAGAGTTTCCCTATACTGTAAATTACCTTTTTGCTGTAGCCCTGTCGTTTCTGCCGCGAGCCGACGGAGTAAAGTGCAGGTATGAGGTCCACAGGGCAGTCGGCAAAGTACTCGCAGCAGGTCACAGGAGACTCATGGATAGTCAGAGGATACGGGTTCTCGAATATGGGGTAACTGTTAGCGAGAGGGCACAGACAAAGTCACTCCTAATTCAATTAGTCTGTCTGCCTAGTATCAGTGCATTCATCTCATTCAGTGCTGCCTGCATACTGAAGAATAAGATTCATGAAGGTAAGCTATATAAAGGCAATAAAGATAATGAGCATTAATAGGCCAACTGTGACATTTTAGCCCACATTTAAGAAACAAAGGAAGAGTTGTTTAATAAGAGTAAGACTCACCCATTTTGTGCAAGGTCGATCACCACTAAATCCTTTTCTAGAAGGACCACCACAGCGTAAGGTTCCTGAAAATCTGCGAAACAGCGAGACAAGTCATTCATCTCACCAGGCTTCTACTGTAGTAATGTCATAACTCATGAGGGAGAAATCCCCTGAAATCTCCAAAACCACAGGGGACAAATTCCTCAGACTTTATATGGCAAATGTTATTACCATATCTGTGCCCTGAAGATGTGAGGGCAGGAACGCTTACTGCTTCAGATTCATTAATCTATGTGATTTATGTCTGTGGGGAATAAAGCTCTGGTTAAATATTTGTCTGATTTGGGTAGAATTAGATTAGAATTGCTTTTTTATTCAACCTTGGGATGATTATTTCCTGAAGTGGTTTTTAAACCTTTGTCTTGAATGAAATGCTAAAACGAATGCACCACAATGTCGTTAACGTTTAACATTAAGATATTGATTTTTTTGAAGGTAGAATCTGAAATACTGACTTGTAAACCAGCATTGCGGAATGAAACATTCTAAAAGTAACAAGTAATAATAAAAGGGGACACACACACATCTTCCAATACATAAGAAACAATGTATAAATCGAGGTCAGGTGAAACAGGAAGGATGCAGCATAATTGCTTACATCAGTTTTGCCCAGCTGTGTCTATTATGTTTGGCAAGGGTTAAATGCTTTGCTACGGATCACCTTGACAAAATCTAAGCTGAAATCGCCTGCAGCCCTTTAGCTTCATCCCGGTTCATTGGGGAAAAACAGCACAGGCCTTCATGGCAGACATTTAGACAGTAGCTACAATTCTGAAATATAAATTATAGATTTACTCCTTCCGTTTAGAGCAGCATGCCTGGGGCTGTCAAGAGTACACACATGTTTAAAACACTTTGACAACTGTTTTCACTACAACTCTCGTTGTCCTTCTCATGTATCTTCCCCAGCGCTGGTCTACAAGTGGTTCACATTCTCTTTAGATCACTGTACAGTTTGTCCGTTTAGGAATTGGCAGTTGACAATAGCACAGTTTCATCAGTCATTCATCTGGCTTTGAAACTTTATTCTTTAAAAAAAGTATTTTGCCTTAAATAAAAATGTGCCCCAGTGTACTTAGCACCAAATACTTGAAAACTCTCCTTATAAATGATAACACTTTTATTACGAGGCATTTGAAGTACCTCTTCCTTCATTTTAATAATGGCCGATGTCATGCCTGATTTACCTAAAGATACTAACTAATTACAAACAAGGCAATCAGCAAAACAAAAAAAGCTTTTCTATGATGAAAATATGTTTTGGGTAAGTTGCAAAAAGGGATGTGAAGTAATATGTCTCATATATATTTCTCAGCCCTTCATAATGAATTAGCCTTTCTTAGTTTTCTATGGGAAACCTCAACCTACTGAGGAAGACTGAGACTTTCTGCTATAACTGATGTTAAGTACCAATCTTCAAGTTTGAGATCTAATCTTGTTTTCTGAGAATGGCTTAAACAGTGTTTCTTTAAATTAGTTTTAATCTGAGTCTTTGTGTCTGTCTGCATTCTATACCTGTCTGCTGCTTTTTCTACTATGTGTTAAGATACTTGTTCTACAAATTACTTTCCCACTTTCTCCTCTACACTAACGCTGCTCACATACACATTGTCAGCCAGATATGCATTGTGTAATCCAAAGACCCAGTAATGTCCATTACCAGATGAATTCAGTGGGTGTTAACCTCAGGTTGCTAGTGAGAAGTCCCTATTATTATTATTATTATTACGTAACTAACTAATCCTCTCTTTAACTGTACTTAAATATATGTTTACGTGCCGCATACAGAATACTGGATCCAATACGTACTAAACTAGTCTAAAACAAGTAGAAGTTGAGCTGAATGGTATGGGAACATGTCCCGTCAACTTTTACTTGTTTTAGTTGTTGACTCCACAATACAGTAAATAAGATAATAATTGTATTTAGATGAGGCGATTGCGTACAAGGAGATGAAATGAAAATATAATAGTGCGTGTGTTGGATAATGAAACTAGAACAGGATTCATCCCCTTGGGAAATTTCATATTTATTACAGAAACACTAACACAGGGGCAAGCAATTCAACATAATTAAAAAGATAGAATGGTGTGTTTGTGTCTGTGTGTGATTACATAACAACATATAATGCTCAGACATGCACAATAAAATATGTTACACATTTAGAAACTCACCATTGGCGTATGGTGTCTCACACAGTGTGAGGAAGTCTACGATAGGATAGTCCATCTCCAGCACGGCGGTGCTCTTCCCATGCATTACTGTCAAACATGGCCGCCGGCCCACCGTGTCATAGGAGAGGCCACCAGACAGGATCATGAAGGGCTCACTGGAACATACACACACACACTCAGTAAGTAAAACCTTTTACAGGCTTTTTATATATGTGCAATTCACAAAAGACAACACAAGTTTTTGATTGGTCTTCCACCTCTATATTGTAAATCTTGTATACCTCCAATATACTGTTGATGAGGCCAATAGGGACTCTAACTTAATTAAGAATATAAAAAATAAACTTGACAAAATTACAATTTAATAGATATTTTCACGTAAGTGGACTTAACACTGCCAAAATAGTGTGTGCCAAATGAGTGGTGTTTTCTATTTCACGTTTTTCATATTCGAAGATTGTGATACATCTACATATCTCCTCGTCTGAAGCACACGTACATTTTTTACTCACAGCTTTTAACCCCTGCCAATAACCTTGATTTTGACAGTAATGTGTTTTAACATGAGGCATATTAATGGCAAAACGTGTGCGCCTGTGTGTTATGCAGTTAGAGAGAGAGAGAGAGAGAGAGAGAGAGAGAGAGAGAGAGAGAGAGAGAGAGCTTACCCAATTCTAGTGGTTTTGTACTCTACTTTGAGAATGGGTTTACAAGGCTCTGGCTTCTTCCCGTCCTTGGGCTGTTTTCCTAAAATAGAACAAACAGAAGTTACTTGGTTTATCTCTCTTCACCTCCTCTCTTCTTGTTTCTCCTGTCATCTCCTTTTTTCCCCCCTCTGTAGAAGCTGTTCAGAGCTGCACTTAAATAGCAGGAGTGAACAGTAGCCAGACAATAACAAAAGGCAATTCATCATAGAGGATAAAGATAAATGTAGGGGCCGGGACATGCAAAGAGGGCGTGGCCATCAGGGTTTTCCAACCTTAAGGGAGGTCTGAGTGAAGGCAAATGTGCCCATTCATCATACAGGTATGTGTGCCTACCTATGAACATCAGAAAGCTAAATAAGGGGCTGAATATGAGAAAAAAATAAAAGGGCCAACAAGGCACGTCTGTAAAATAAATAACTTTTGTAATAACTGCATCTAAATAACAGAGATCTAAAAGACAATTAAAGAAGGACTTATAAGCCCTACTTAAACCTGTCAAAGGAATTTGCACAATTGCCCATTAAATACCGAACTAATTAAGTATGCAGCAGTGGGAGAAACAACTAATTAAAAAGCCTGTGTGGTGAAATCCTTTCTGCAATCCCCTACATACAAAACCAGCTTGAGCAACTGGTTAGAAGTTTTCCCTTTCATTTAATTCCCTTCATTGTTCGTCTTTCTGACTTTAACGCTCTCTGTCCATTTGTGGCACTCTGTCTAGTTCTTCCAGGCCCTTCATCTGGGTGAGTTGTCAAAGTGCTCTGTGGGGTGAGTAGGTGTGTGGGGAGACAGCGGAGTATGGATTAAAATGCATCTTCAAAAGAGCAGACTTGCTTTTCTGCAGGAAATAAACAGAGCACCGGCACTAATGTATGCACGTGCAGAAACAAAGTGCCGCAAACAGAGGCAGGCCATAATTGAACTGAGAATAATCCTCTAAATGAAATGGGGAAACGATGAGGGAGCCATGTGCAGGGAGGGTTTATATGAGTAAAGCGCCGGTCATGTGACTGACAGAGGAAGCTGAAGGCAATGCGATCATGTATTGTATAACTTGTACTAACACCTCAAAGTAATCAGACAACACAGAATTAAGAGCATTTTTATGTTATAGGCTAAGTAGAGAATGGTTAGTCTTAGATAAAGTTTGACACCAAGAAGTATTCGTATCAGGTACAAAGAAACAACTTGAGCAATGTTGCCCACATTATTATCATTAAATAACTTTAATTATACAACACCTGCTTTACAAAAAACATAAACAACAAACAAACGAAAACATATTTGTAAAGAGAAAAAAGGAAATAATTAAATAAGAAGGAAATGAATAACAATAAGTACTGATAGTGGGGTTATGAATTAAAGTTAAGCTAAAACAATATTTGAGTAGTGTGCGCTAAGACCATCATGCATCTGGAGGTGTCAGAATCACTCCCTGTATATTGCACGATGGCTCTGCTGATTATATAAGGAGTAGTAAATGAGTATGTTAGGGAGTGAGTTCAGACACAGCCTGTGTGTGTGTGTGCGTGCGCGTGTGCGTGTGCGTGTGCGTGTGCGTGCGCGCGCGTGCGTGTGTGTGTGTTTTCACTCCTTACCGTGCGGGGTGATTGTCTGTATGGGCTTGCCCTGGCCTCTGATGTTCCATATGGTCAGAGTTCCATCTGAGTGACTGCAAATGAACTGCTTGCCCTCGTGATGCCAGGCAACTGAGTGGATAGCCTAGGAAACGACATGCAAAAAGTGGAGAGGGGGGGTCAGTGTGTCAGCAAAATTCAGCATCATGTGCCAACCATCTCATATCTCACTAATGCTACAAGTTTGTGACATTACCACAGCTAGAGAGCACCGAGTACACTATTCATATGTGGGTTAAAAGCCGCTGACCGGATTAAATAGTCTTCAACAGACGGTGAAAGTGAGATACTGTAAAAGAGTCCGACCCAGGATTTCAGATCATTTCCTGTGGCTTAAATGCATATATTAGAAGAAGCTTTTATATGAAGATTTGCTGAATGGGAAGAAAAGCCAGGAATGGATTGGTCATTTTATTCAGAGATGCCAGGAGCAAGGTTTTACAACCATGGTTATATCTTTTAAGAAGTCCATTTAACAAAGACGCAAAGTGCAGTAATGAAAAATCTTCAATATAATTGAAACATTCTGGTGCATTCAGCTTCATCTGGTCTCATTTGAAGCCATGGATTTAAGATAAAAGCATTGAATTAGTCTTTCTTCTTAGAACAAAAACCAAAGAGAGGGTAAACCAGAATATCAAAACAGTCAGTGTTGTGTACATAAGAAGTAAGCAAGGAAGTTAAAAAAACAACAAAGAGAAAACTAAATTAATAAAATGTCTTATATCCACAAGTGAAAGATAAAAATAAAACAAAGAACCAAATGGATTAATTGAAAAGCTTAAATACTAGAATACAGCAAGACAGGAAAGAGTTATAAAGATGGTGCCCTTGTAAGCCTGGCTCACCACGATGTATCTTCTGACAAGCAATCATTGAAAACACAAACGCATCATACCCAAAGTGTGGCAGAAAAGGGCACCATCTTATTGATGCCCTTTTCATAGCTCATGATTAAACCCTGCGTACGTTTTGACATTAAATAAATGGGATGGTGTGCACCAAATCTGCGGGAAGCTCGCAACAGCTTCCAAAGCAGTTTCATGAGACTTGTCACATGAGTTTTCACCATGTAGATAATCTCTGATGTGATTGTTAGTAATAGGTATAACCTTTTCTTTAAAAAGTGCTTGTTGGTAATGCTTATGTACATACTTAGCACATTGCACTCTTTAATATTCAAGCTGAAGCTCCTCTTATTGTTTCAGTGTGACCTTGCCACTGGATTTCCTCATCTCCTTGTCTCACATCGCTCATGTCACGTGAATTATTTCCTCTCTGTCAATGCCGATATGAGCACACTGTCAGGTTAAGTTCTTCAAAAGAAAGCTGCTTTTTTTTTAAAAAAAAGGTGTATATCCATTTTGCCCTGGGTGTGTCATTAATCATAAACGGTGCTGTGAGTCGTTTTTCAGGAAAAGCGAAATGAGGCGGTGTGGGGAACCAATGTCAGCGGGTGGTCATGTGACACCGGTGATATGCTAACTACAAAAAATGTAATTGTATCAGTCCCAGATCATATTTATATATTTTAAGGGTTATTGGAACCCATCAATTGATTGCTGGTCAAGTATTCAATCAATCATATACATGTGGGCTTGAGTGAGCTTGATGAGACAGAGCCATTGTTCTGTGACATCAAGCTGTATAGACGCACAACTCACATTATCTCATTACACAGTTAATGACTGCCACTCACAAAAAGATACACAAACGACACATTAATAAGTTATTTTTTTATATTCTTTAGTTTTGGAGTTTACTGATTTCCTGCGCATGAGTATTATTCTCTCAGAAATAATAAGAGCCTTTTTCCAAAATGAGTAATAGCTTAGGTGTCTTATCTAAGCTGTTGGCGGATGTGAGTTCTGGTCGGCAGAGCGACAGGGACAGGTGGGATGCAGTTTGTCAAAGATTTGTTGCCAGAAGTGATTCACTGTGTGCGGTGCCAGGTGGCGTGGATGTAGTTACAGCAGGTGTGCCGAACGCAGTGTGAACACATTTAAGATTCTGTAAAATGTTGAACATCCCACACTCTGAAACTAAGGTAAGTCTTATGTTGACTGGAGCCCAGTTTAAGGATGTGATCTGCAGTTATTTAAGAAAATGCTAACTGCTTAAACGTATCACTTTCCTATGAGAAAAAGCTGTCATACTGTACATCCATTCAGAGATGATTTGACACTGAATTTGGAAAATCTATCAGTCCATGTGCCAGTACCAATAGGGAACAATGCACTTTGCTTAATTGGAAAATGAGTAGGGTAATTGGAACACATGGTACCCATCATATCATACAGTACCAATTAAAAAGACTAATTTCATGATTTATTACATTAGGTCAGTTTTCACAGATCGGTATTTGGGGGATTAGAGAATCACTTATTAGAGTCACACACATGAGCAAGTGTGTTCCCACACATAGAAACACACACTGCCACACAAACTAACTCAAGGCAACCAACACACAAATCAAGATTGGTGAAGGAAAATAGATATGCACATAAATATGCACATCACGGTCCCAATTAGAACTGCTTGTGCCAGCGCCATGTCACACTGGGATACAAAGTCAATTTAGCCTAAAAGCGTCACACACAGAAAACTGAGAACATGAGAGTCTAATCTACCAATAGATATGTTACAAGTTTATATTTATTCAGCTTTATAATATATACCAGCAGTCTATGAATATTCAACATAGTGTTAACTTCTTATAGGTGAAGTAGTAAGAGGACAATCAAGGGACTGACGTGATAAAAAACATAATCTCACAATAATCTCTTCAACATCTTTATTTCTGATAGGAATTTTGTTTAGGAATTAGGAAAATATATCTAAACTAGTGTGAAGGATTCACCTTTTCAGGAACATTAGTAATGTTAAATCTTGAGCACCACAGAGACTGACCATCCTATTAAGGAGAATGATATACTGTCCTTCAATGTATCGTGCACCAGACAAACGAGCCTTCAACATGAGAAGTAAAGTTATCCATATTATTAACATGTAGAGGGTCTTTAGGCAAAATAAAATTGTCCTTAAGTAAGCCAGACTTGAGTCAGACAGAGTTTGTCAATAATTAAGCATTTGCTTTTAATCTTGTCAGACAACCAGAGGGAAAGGATTTCCTGTATGCGGACAAATCAAATAGAGTTAACTGAGCTGTCAATCACAAGAATAGTTCAGGATATTCATTCTGAGAATCTATTGTCCTATATCGGCAACCTCAACCGTTTTAAAAAGTGCAAAGGCCTTGTTTACAACTTGTTTTGAAACTCAGTGAACCAGCATTCAAGGTTGCTTATCAAATGAATGTTGGTGTTTAAATATGTTAATAACTCAAATACCTCCAGAGACAAAAGCTGTTATTTTTTGGATGTTGCTTTGAAAGCAAGTACTAATGCTTAGTGATTATGTAAATAAATGTGTACTTTTTAAACGTTTTATTGTTGGCCTTCAAACATAGCTTTGAGGATTGTGTCTGGCTCAGACAATGTTTTACTCTAAAGCTGTTTGTACTTGGGCTCAGATTTAGACACACCAAGCTGCATTTGTGCACGTTAACCCTGCACGAAAGTTACTGCGCTTTTGGGCAAAAACAGCTGGTCCCTTTTCCGTGATTTTAGAGAGAAATATATAAAGAGAAACATATAGCAAGAGAGAAAGAAACACAAACAATAAACAGTCAAAGTACAAGAAAAACTGAAAAGATTATTTGAAAAGAAAATAAATACTTAAAATGATTAGGAAGGAAAATCATTAAAGAAAGGAATTTAGAAAAACAGAAATGTACAGGACTTCGATTTGATCATTTGTTTTGAAAAAAGTAGGAAGTTGTGCTCCACAAGAGGACTGTAGGATAAATAAGTGAGTTTGAATAGTAGGCCTTTAAAGGGTTATGATACAAAAACAAAATGCATTTAATAAGAGGCGAGAAAAAGCAACCAGGAGCCAAACAGGAGGGGAAGGGAGGAAGACGAAAGGGATCTGGCTGTGATGTCAGCCATTCATCAGGCCGGACTGGGACCGAGGAGTTGAGTCAGACGGAGCAGAGTGGAGCGGGTCAGAGTGACGGATGCTCTCTGGCCAGCACTGGAAACCCTTACTGCTGATACCCAGCTAATAATAGACAATCCACTGAAAGACACCGAGTGGAAGTTGTGCTCTCTCAGCTCTTTGAACGCTTGTAAAAGCAAAAGTTTTATCACCTCTGCCATTTGCCCAGAACTCTGCCAGAAACTTTGTTGCTGTCTTGGAGCAAGGTTTAAGTTCCTGTTTCCTGACAATCCTGAAGGTTGACGAAAGTAGAACTAACAAAAGCTGCCTTTATCCGTTCATCACCATTCCATTATTTCCCTTATGAGCACTTGCTGTGAGAAAGTTCTCAAGAGTCGTGCCAAGATTTTAGAAGACAACATTACTCAGAATTCTTTTTCTATCTCTATCCTTTGAAATTCAAGAGTCTGCCTTTCATTTGTTTAAATACCCAATTTTCAATAGAAGAATTAAATATTCTTCAAGACAAGCATAACCCGCAGTCTGAAACCATCACTGCATCGTCTGCTGTTGAAAAGGAGAAGAGGAAAAGCTTCCTTTTTCATTTCAGTCGAAAACTTTGATACTTGGCATCAAGCTTCTAGGCAAATAGTGTTTGAATGAAATCACAGAGCAGAAAAATATATTTTGCAATGGATGTAATAGCTGTGAAAAGGTATTCACCCTAAAGGAATGTTAGCAGCATCTATAGAGTTTTTACACATTCAAGTTGACTGCGAACATTTCCAACTGTAGCAACAGATCCTTGTAACATCAACGTCTCATGGTTGATGTTAAATACATATGTAATGGCAGAAATGGGCTAAGCAATGCAAAAAGTCTAATATCTTCTAAATAGACCAATGTTTCTATGCCAAACCATTAAGACACCACATAACTCTTGAAGTGCGATTTACCACCATTGCCATTCCATCAAAAACACTCCTGCACACCATAAAGTTGTTGAGTTATAGGAACAAAACACTACAAACAAGAGGGAATCTGAAATACTGCACACTGTCAGTCGTGCTCCGTTTGATAAATTGACAATGTTTGTGCATAAGGAGAGGAGTACACCAATCAACAAGGTAAGACATATCTTATCACATCCATTTGAGCCCCTTCAGTTGTAAACAGGAGTTCTTATCTTTACAAAGAACTTGTAGGTACATTATAATCTTTACCGACTAAATGTTGTAAATTCATACAAAAAGTTCAGAGAGAGTAGATTTTTTTTTGTAATACACCTTATATATGAAATATGTATAATAACTTGTGTAAAAGGTGTAATTATCAGGTAATACTATAACATACTGATAAAGAGATATTCATTAATTACCTATTTTTCTCCATACCACCCACCCTTACCCTGACAAAGCCTCGGTGTGTTTATCTCCCCCAGCTTTTAGACTATTTAATTATTGTTGATTACAACCGTGTCCACAGCAGTAGCAACAACAAAAAGTAATAACCACAATTCACTAGTGATGCTGCACTGGAGAACACAAGGGTTGTCTCCAAAGCCCCTAAAGGCTGGTCTGGGGCAACATTAAACTTTAAATATATCTCACTCTAATAACCATTTGGATGTTTTAGCCGGGGGAATAACCCCAAGACATTCCAAAAGAGAGGAAAAGAACAAATGTGTGTTGCAGGCTATTTCTCTTCGTCAGTGTGAATCACAGCGAGTCAAATGAGGAGCAGTCACCGCCCACTCAACCCCCGGTCTCTAGAGAGGAGTAACCGTAGGGGTTTGGAGAGCGGAGATGAGCTCTTCTGGGAGATTCAATACTAGAGACTCTAATGCCCTAGGAGCAGCGGGGGGGATATTAGCTTATCTGGGAGAGGGGGATAGAGTAAAGGCAGCGAGAGAGAAGAGAGAGAGAGAGAGAGAGAACCGTGCAGATTGAACATAGAAAATCCACTCTCATTTCTGTGTCTATGTAGTCCTGAGTGACTCTTATCTCAGCGTGCTTACAGCTGCACAGCACTGCCAATGAGGTGGGCAATAACATGAGGGTTATAGTAATCTCATTATCTTAAACCGCCAGTCTGCTAAGCACTATGGACACCACTGTATGACCATGAACATGTTGATTGCGTGTGTGCGTCTGCTTAAACCTCAATGACAAGTCTATGAATGCGATGTCATAGTGTCTGCTTATATGAATAAATGTGACTATTTGATTAAATGGAATTGGGAACATGTTCCAAAATTGGTATTACCGGTACATTACATGTCATTTGTTAGACGCTTTTCTCCAAAGCGACTTACATACATTCAGTACTGTGGACAATCCCCACAGGAGCTATTTGGGGTGAAGTGTCTTGCCCAGGGACACAACGACATGCTGACTGCAGTGGGACTCGAACTTGCTATTAAAGAAACAAAGGCTGCCACACATTTTGACACACCTCAATGATAGGAGATACAAAGAATCCACAGCAATACAAAAGTGGAAATAAGCCTTCAAATAAAAAGTAATGTGATAACAGACAACACACTAGGTTTGACACACGGTCCAGCTGGATCTAAGCAGCTCTGACACGGTGTCCCTTTTTTATTATTGTATCATCTTTTATTTAAAAGACACTCACTATTGCCTCTGGGGAAGCCAATAAAGCCACATGACTCAGTGCTTTATAAAAGGTGGACCTTTTACAAAATGTTGCTTTTTATATGCAAGCGCAATCACTGTGCAACCCTGCAACATCACTCCATGAGAAATGAGCACAGGGCACTCCACTGTATGAAACCTCTTTGTAAACGGCACTGCTAATGTGAAGAAAAAAAAACATGTTCAGTTGTGGGTGAACACCGACCAAAGAGTTGTTTTCATTTGTGAAGTGACTTAGATATCGTATGGATTTATACTTTCTAAAAAAAAACAGCTAATATTGATGCAACATTTTATGGAAATCGGCTTTTTTATGATTGATAGCACTCTGTATGCTAAATTTGAATCATTGCTAAGCATAAAGACTGCGATCAGCTCCGGCAACAAAATTCATCTACAAGCGAGGAATTACTTTGTTAAGCCTTTTCTTCTTCTCTCTCTCTCGCACTGCATATTTATTTAACCGCACGGAAGAGCTGCTATTTCCTGTGCAGACTGGCCAGCCCCCTTCTTTATCTACACTGAGATGGAACAGGAAGTAGTTATAGTCAAAATGTTCCAAGTCAGCAATCTCTTTTTGTACTATCATCACCAGATCACAGACATTATGTGTGTGTATGTCTGTGCGTATGTCATGTTCATACAGATTATCAACACTTTTTTTTTGGTTCACACACACACACACACACACACACACACACACACACACACACACACACACACACACACACACACACACACACACACACACACACACACACACACACACACACACACACACACACACACTTTTGTTCATGAATATGTGATTTAATTCCCAGTTTTTGTATTAAAAGATACTCTGTAGATCCGTAGTAAGAGGAATGACTCAAAGCTGTTGGAGAAGAAAGGAAATCATCGGTAGATTTGCCTACCTCATCGTAAGTGTAGCGAGAGTCGGCCTTCTTTGATTTCAGATCCCACATGACCACGATCCCAGACTCAAATCCAATTATAAGCTGGAGAGGAAGAGCGACAGGCAGTCAGTGAGATAGGTAGGAGAGATGACAGAGAGGAGATAGAAAAGACCCCATGATGGGCGGAAAGAGGAGTAATACATTTGACATTCTCCCGCAGCATGAAAGGAAGTCAGGTGTAAGCCGACTGTGGTGGCTCAGGAAGGAACCTGCCCACCCTGGTTCACATGAGATGACGACATTTTTTTTTTAGAGCATACAGTCTATGTTTTTAGGACTTGCTTAGAATGTCAAATGTGTGTCACTAAAGCAGATTAACAGAACACAAAATACCCTATTTTAAAATGTGCCATGGGAGTTATCCTACAAAGCTCGACTTTGTGTCTTTTTAAATGAGGCTGTATTCAAGCACACTCTTAATAAGTCCAAGGTGATGTCTTGTTTTTTGTCCTCCCGAAGCATAAAGGTTTGAATTTACCTTGATATAAAACATAAAAAAAGCAGGAAAATCTCCATGTTTGAAAGGCGGAAAATAGCATTTTTTACAGTCATTATTTGAATTCATTTACACTTTTGCATGTGTGTTGACAAAAAGGGATGTCCTTTACCTTTCCCTCATCCATGGGGTTGTCGCTTATGTGCACAACTGGTCCAGGGTGAGCCTTGGTTGACCTTATGAGAGACAAAAAAGAGACATTTGTTTATGCATAAACATATAGTAGTAACATTTAGAGTAGAATTTGGTGGATATGGTACATAGGGACATGTCCAGCACCAACTGAATCCTCCATAACAATATTTTGATCGAAAAATGAAATCGTAACAACTATTGTCTGCACATTTCTAATCAATGTTGGAACACAAACCGCTCTTGAAATTCGAATTTATACTCATTACAATTTTTTTTCCCGTGCAATATCACTTTTTTCTCACATAATTCTAGCTTCTCACAGAACATTGATACATGTGGAAGTCATGTCCATATCCATATTAACTCAACTGAGAACAGAGTATCTACAGAAGAATAAATATTTGAGAGCCTTGCTGCATTGTATTCCAATATATATTTTGAATAACCTCAGGCCATTACAGCTTGTGTTTTCCTTAACATAAATTAGGACATCTCCACCACAAATGAATGTATAAAAACGACCAGAATGCAGCGAATGAAGGGTTTGATGGCCAAAACATCCTGAGGGAGGACTTCAAGGACCCCCATACTTAATATTTTTCCCCATCATCACTGGAATAAAACCTACGACCTTAGTGCACCTACATCACATAGTAAAGTATTGAGAGGGTTAAGGTTGGAAGAGTCAAAAGTGTCTTTGAACCTTGGCGGAAGTCCGCCGGGGAGGAGAGAGCTGCCAATCACTCCGAGGCTCTAAAAGGCTGTTCAAAGACCTAAGCTCACTTAAGGTTGTGATGAATGTCTCTGTCAGGCCAGACCGTCCCCAATGGCTGTGTGTGTGGGTGCATTACTGTGTGTGAGTGTGTGACCATTTGCATGTCAACAGAGGCAGCACAAAATGCTCGGCGGCCCCCTCCTCTCCTCCTCCTCCTGTCTGTGCTTTACCCTCCAGACAGCCTTATGTCAAAATCTCCTCTCTCTGTGCGCCACGTGGCTGCAGAATGAACCTAACCTTCCCTGCCTCAAAGAGATGATGTGGACTGCAGAGCGCTAGAGAAGGTCACAGCTGAAAAAGAGTGACTGTTAGCGCCTGAAACATAACTACAGTTACACGGAGCAAGGGCAGGGATGCCTGAAAAGGAGAAGAAAAGGATGAGCTGCAACCAAATGTAAGTAATACACAAAGGAACCATTGTTTTTTATTCATCTCTAAGTCTGACAGTGAAGGGCAAGACATGCTGCTGATAAGATAAAGTATTAAAACTGTATATATTCCAATTGAAATACATACGCAGAAGATTAATGTCAACCCAGTCAGTCAAAAGGATTCCTCTTAAAAAACAATGTACAGACGCATACAAAAGAAAATCCCTTAGAAACGTGACTTATGAAGGAAGTGTTTGCCGAAACGCAACGCTCGCTCAAAAACAAGAGGGAATATGGGGATATCTTTCACCTCCTGGCAAGCACCCTTAACTGAAGTAATGGTGCATACACTTGTGGTGTTGTTGAGTGGGTAGGTAGGGCCAATTTAAAATGTTGTGATTACAAAACTGAACTAACAAATCCTACTCATTCTGCCTCAGGTTTATCCCTGCATCTCAGCATGACGATACGAGTGCAAGCACAGGGTGAAATAAGGGAAGCATCTACAGCGGTGTGTGTGTGTGTGTGTGTGTGTGTGTGTGTGTGTGTGTGTGTGTGTGTGTGTGTGTGTGTGTGTGTTAGAAGGTAGCAGTTAGTGGGCAGGCAGTCAGTCAGTTGTCTCTATATTTAGCCTGTTTGTGCCGGAGCCTTATTACCTAAGCTCTGCTGCAGCTGGAGCTGTTGATTTATCTAATCCCCCTTCACTGCCTGTCTCTCAGCTAACAGCCGTCGTCCACAGCAGCTCGCACAAGTACTCACACACACTTTCAGGTTTCATGTCGGCACAATTAAGACACATCTTAACATCCACCCCATTAGCAAAACCTACATCCATAACAAACAATTACCCTCTCGCTGAATTACAAAATGCAACTTCAATAAAAGCTTCGCCCGCCTGTCCCACGCGGTTTATCTCCTCTCGTTTCAGGATTTGATGCGCCTCGTTCTCCATCTTCCCCTGTGAGACTCCGCCGTAACAAATCTGTTTTGTTAAAACCTGTTGTCATACAGTAAACAAATGTGACACCGACACATTCACAAAGTCCACAAATACATGTTCAGGTTTGGAGATGAAGGAATCACCATGGCAACAGAGGCAGGATGGGCAGAGTGCAGACATGCTCCTAAAATCATCCGTACCCTGCCACAAACCCGCCCACACAAACACAGGCACACACACACACACAGCCTGGCGACTACTTCAACACGCTCCTGTAAGCACACATCTCTGCCTGCATACTGCTAATGACTCTGCGTTTTGCATACAGAGTTAAAAAAGGGAACATTTGAGAATGTGTGTACGTGGGTCTCTGATAGTTAGTGCACTTTCATACAGATAGATGCTTTAGTGTGCCTGCATACCACAATATGTGTTTCTATGCGTTATTGTTAGACTGTGAGCATCCATATAGCCTCATTCACAGTTATTATCACATCATAGTCTCTTTCAGCTTCAGACTTGCATGTCTCCCACGCCACACACACACACACACACACACACACACACACACACACACACACACACACACACACACACACACACACACACACACACACACACACACCTCCCCCAAGCTCTGCATTAAAACATGAATATATATTCATGTTTGGGGGGGAAAGAGGCACATTGAGCTACTTGACATACATCTCATTCACAGTCCAAAATGTGCACAGGGATTCAGAAAACAACCCTTAAGCACAGTGACATCATTTAAATAAATAAATACAGGAATATTGTCTGGGTAAATCAAACATGAGTGATAACAGCTGCGCATGCTTATTTAAGTTTCATCTGACTAACATCACTTTCTCCTAAAAATATTTGTATTAATACTCACAATTCTTTTAATATACTTTTGACGTAAATATAATTGCTGTCTGCATTGCACTCACTAAGATTTTGGAAAACCAGGATGCTAGATTTAAAAATCACTGAGATATTGAAAAAAGTCAATGCATTCTGTATTATGCGTTAAGGCAGTGAATGTTGGTGTAAAAACAAATAAGATATGTTGACAGATGTGTTTCATAAAAATGTTTGTTGATAAAAAACCTAATCCAGGCGACATTGTGATTCAAACATGTAGTTGCCATTGCAGACGATATGGTTAAGAAAGAGCTCGAACATAATAATGTTGACAGTTGATCTTTGGGATGCGCACACTCGTACAGACTCATTACCAATGAATAAGATTGACATGACAACTTGTGGCATCTTCCTATCCAGTAAGCAGACTGTCAGCTGGATTAAATCTCCTTTTCCATCTACACTAACAGATGTGCCTCATCTATGAATATGAGGGCTGGAGTGTGTGCATGTGTCACGGTTATGATTTTGTAAACAACAAATTCTGCATAAACGTCTATTCGTCACTGTATGAATGTAGGTTTTTTTGTACATCTGCACAGGAACATGCTTCAGCCACTGACATGAATTCATGTCATTAAATATGCACTGTATGTAAATGTATGTGGTGTATAAATGTTTAATCTGTGTCTGCGCGCACATAGGAGCCGATTGATTAAGTGTTCTGAGAGGAGCCAACCGAGAGGCAGTGTCAGGAAGCATAATTACTGTATACAAATGTTCTCGCACTTAGAAGTGTGTGTGTGCTTTTTTGATGTGTGTTTGCCCCCCGCCCAATTGTGTGTGTACTTATGTGGGTGTCATTGTGTTCATACTTGGTGTGCATGCACGTGTCTCCTGGTGAAATCTCAAGCTTCAAGTGGTCACGACACACGAAGGCAGCTGCCAGCTTCAGGCTCAGGGCCAGATATATCGCCTCAGACATGACAGACGCCTGCCACACACAGCTCTGAGGCTGCACTGTGGGCTAGACGTATAACGGCAGGGTTCACTGCAGGTCAATTGAAAAGAGGGGATACTTTAGGAAATCATCATTTGTATTGCATTGGTTTATGTGATGTCCCTTTCACAGGAGACTATCGCTACAAATGGGCTGACATGTGCCGGCCTGTCATTAGGAGGTGCATTGATTTAGTGATCCTTTCCCTTCATTTTTATTAAACTGCCCTTGAGCAAAGCACTGACCACTAGCTGCTAAAGGGCTGACTAGACAATAATGTGTCAAGAAAATGATATTATTAGGTTGCAGTAATGAGTATGTCATTGCTGCAGCAGAGCAGTAATAGGATTGACGAAAGAACACTGAGTTTTAATATCATGCAGACTTGTAATGTCTCCAAACATATGTATTAAAGAATTACGCTGTTATGCACAAAAAGGGCAGAAGAAAGAAGCTGACAAGAGAAGAATGGGGGCTGGTTATGTTTAAAAAAGTTATACCTTTACTTTTTGTAATGCAGTATAGTAAACAATTATATATCTGTCTTTCGTGTTATCTTATATTCTCAGAAAACAAAGGTATTTTAAAATATTTGGGAATACAGATAACAATTTAGACATTGTTTGGAATTGTTGATTAGTTGAATGACAAAGCAGATAACAAAAAAAAAAGGTGATCAAGTGTTGAACAGCCTTAAGATTTTGGGGAGACTTCCAATTAGCTTAAATAAATAAAAAATGGAAACAAGATATACACCTATACAATATACATTTGGCAGAGCTACAGGCCGGATGGCTGTTCTAATCTGAGAGGGCAGAGAACCCAATCTACCCCACAGGGTTTCAATTACAAAGACTATGATCTGATAACAGACTGTTCACACGCGCATCATCTCGAAAACACACACACACACACACACACACACACACACACACACACACACACACACACACACACACACCTTTAAATGCCACATGGCAAATATGACGCTTGTTCGGTACGTCAGGAAATCTTGAAAATGTTTGCCCCCTTGGCACCTTCCCTTCTAAACAGTCATCTGTTATAAACCTTTATTGCACCGAATCCTTCTTTGAATATCAAATATTCATCCCACCCAGTGATGCCTTCAGTAGTACATTAAAGAAAATGGTCCATTACGTTGCAAGCACACACACAAAACTGAATGTCCACACACGCACAGTAAAGCAAATATCTGTGGGTGTGTGAATGACGCAGGGGGAATTGTTAGCAATAGGAAGGTTAACTCCTGAATTCGACATCTCTTCAGTGCAGGCAGACCAAAAACACACTCACACACAGACACAATAAAAAACCAAATTCCAACTTTCAAAAACGATTTCTGAGTGCATGTATGATTAAAAGTACCAATATTTCTTCAGCATACCTTTCAAAGGCTTAACTACATAAACAAACACACGCTGAGTGAAATCCTGAACATCTGGTGTCACTGCGGGCGACACTGTGAGGCAGCAGAGCGCAGTCACCATGACGTGTCTCCGCCACGACATGACTTGAACAGCCAGTGTGCAGCACGCCCCAACCGTATGTGGCCTCAAGTCACCTTGGAACTGTGGACTGTGAACGTGTGTGTCTGTTGGTGTTTTAATGCATGCAGTTCATTTTTGGGGTATTTGGTGGTTCCTTTGTCTGCTCGGTGGAAGGCTACTGTAGACCAAGGAAGTACATAAATTAAAAATACTAAATCTGAAACTGACAAAGACAAGCATCCATTGTCAGCTCACGCGTGACACAAGCATGTTAGCTCCTGGTCACAAGCTTACTAACAGACAGCGAGAGCAACAGAAACTAACCTTAAGTCCAGTGTTGCAGTATAAATAGTTGTTAAAGTAGGCTTATTCACTTATCTGTCAGTTGAATATGAAACTACAGCTACAGTAGCAGCTGATTAATTTAGCATTAAGGGGGGGAACACCTAGCCTTCCCCTATCATACAGTATCTCACCCAAAATCCCAAAGTTTAATGCATAACCCTCTTTAAATAGGCAAAATGTTGTTTGTTTGTGTGGATTAAAACGAAAAAGTAATAACATACTAAATAGTGAGATTCAAAAGGTGCTGGTAGGCAGATTTTTTCACTATTGGACAGAGACAGACTGTTTTCTGCTGCTTCCTGACTATATGCTAATCCACAATAAGCTTAATGTATCCTGGCTGTACCTAATATCTTCATATGTAGGGGAAATATAGAAGATTGGTATTGATCCTAAAATCTATCTCTGGGCAAGAAAAGAAAATAATACTTATTTCCTAAAATGTAGAAATGTTTCATTTATTTACCTAAAAAAACACGCATAAACTTGATATATAAAGCAAGCTTATATAGGCTTAGTTTTGTATTAAACTGTATTCAAAAATACATTAAAAGATATTTAAAAAAAGACACCTTCCAAATGAAGATTGCTTAGTTTTAACCCCTTAGTGCATGGGAGTTGGAAGGGTGTCCCCCCCAGAAAAGGTACACCAGGACGACACCGGCAGCTGGGGGTCCTGGAGACCCTGTAGCTTTGGGGATAGAAGGGGCTGTTGTGCTTCCTCGCAGTGCAACAGCTGAGGACCTCACATATGCATGGAAACACAGAACGCAGGAACATACGTAGAAGAAGCATGAAAAATTCAAACAAGTAATTACTGTAGCTCGGGGGTCAAGAGTGGGAAAAAATAAAAGAGGACAGAAGAGGCCTGAGGCCAACACGTTCACGTGAACTATGTGTCATATAATCTGTAAACATTTTACCACTCCTGTCCTGCTTCTCCCCGGCTCTCTGTACCCAGCAAACATCTAGTTGAATCAAATCAAACACACACACAGACAGACGCTGCCAGGTACAAATATACAAATATAACATTCTTGCGTACACAGAACATACATTAAATTATGCAGCATTTGAAAAAAACACATTCACACGTGGCTTTTTGGCAATGTCGTGAATGCCTGTGGCTCTGAATGAACTGCAGTCTCATGCAGTTGGTTATGCACTTTAAGAAATGTGTGTTTTATAATCTGTACAGTAGCTTGGGCACAGAGGTGTGAGTCATACAAACACACAGAGCACTGGGCCAGGTCTGGGGCCACTGGCACAACTACTGCTGCTCGTCTCCAAATGGCAAGGCCCAAGGGAGGATGACCCTGGACCTGGTACACACTTATGTATTTATGTATTTAACAGGAACAGTGTTCATTAATCATAATTTCAGTTGCAGCTCAATGTAAGTGTGCCAGAGGTAAAACATTGATAAATATCCTAGACTCATGACAGCAATCGTAGTTGAACAGAGATGTAGCATCAAGGCTTAACATTAGGTATTTAATAAATGCTTCAAAGTATTACTGATGAACACAGTAGTGCTCAGCTAACGAGACTAAATTATGATCTAATTTCAATATCAGGTCTGCAATTTTTGTATTCATTTTATGTCTTCCAATTTAACGTAAAAGCACTAACTACAGTTAAGTTAGATTAGGTGCTTTCTTCTTCGGATGGCAACGTTAAAAGAAAATTATAGGAGAGCACAATAGCTTTTGTATCTAGACTACAACCCTACCAACCCCACAGCTGGCAGAGAGACCCAACGCAAGAGAACAAGAGAATCCCCTCTCACCTCTCTGATCTGTATCAAAGCAAACCACAGGCACACACTTGTGCGCTCAAACAGATATGCAAACCGAGAGCGCCGGTAAAAAAATCCCAGAATCGATTCCTGGCACTGCCGCCATCTTCAAGACATGGAACCCAACAGAATGGCTGTGAGAGAGATTGAGATGTGAACCAAAAGATGTGGAAAGAGCTATCGTTTGGATGGAAACAACACAACTTCGATTGTTGTGGTTTATCAAAGCTGTTGCACGGCAGAAATGTAAGTGGGATGATTTGATGTGTCACAGCTAAATCGTTTTTATTTATCAAGGATTTATTTCACAAAGGAATGCACAAAAATGGGCTTTCCCTTGTTGTCATTTACTTTTTATTTAGCCGTCAATAAACTGCTAGAATCAGAATACCTTTATTCTAGCAGCTTGAATGTATAAGGATATTTCAATAAACTATTATATTGTTATTATGGACTAGAAATATAGGCATTAAAGAAGTGACTGTCATATACATTGCTTGTGCAGTATGTGATATGGTGGAAGGAGCATTGAGAACATTTAAAGTTCTACTCACAAGCTGTGTGACCTTTTGTTTCATGTAAGAGTGGCATAAGGTTATATTAATAATTCTAATACAAACTCAAGCCATTTGGAAAGGACTAATATCAACCTCCTGCCAGAGGCTATGTTTGATGTGGTCAGAAAGGATTTGTTATTAAAATTGCAACAACGTCATTTTTAAATAATAACTGAAAGGTCACTTGATTAACTCTAAATGTAAGTAACATGATTTATTTATTTGTCCATTTATTTTTGATTTGATTTTGAATCATGTGCTGTACATGGCAGCACATACACATATCCACTTATTTACTATTTCATTCCAGAAATACATTAACTTTTTGATAGAAAAAATGACTTTTTTATGACCAACAAGGCAGCTTGGGAACAGAAGTCACATGTTGTACTGTATGTGTTAATAACCAAGGGAATATCTGACGTCCAGGTGAAGCAAGATGAACAGCAGTAAAGGGTATACTGTAAAAGTGAAGCAAAGAAAAGTTAGTTTAAGAACAACTCCTTTATCTACCTCTTTATCTTATCATTCACATCTAACCTCCATCTTATCACTATCTCTCCCATACCTTCCTCTTCCGCCCTTTTTTCTGTAATTGGAAACCTTTTTCCTTCGGCCTCTCCATCCTCACTTATCTGCGTGACTCCTGATCTGACCTCTGTTACCTGCATTTATCCCTCTGCCTCCACTCCATTCCTGTTCTCCATCACTCTTCCCCTTCTGCATGTCCTTCCCCTCAGGCAAAAGCCCTGTCTCATCCATTCGGCTCCAGCCTCCTCTCTGTCATACTCTCCCCCTCCCCTCTCCTCCCCTCCCGCTCCTCTCTCCCACCACTCACTCTCACATTTTCTTCCCTGCAGCCCTGTCGACGAGACGAGACGTCTGTGTGTACCATATACTGATCTAGGCAGACACCTGTTCCACCCCCTCCCTCCTTCCTTCCTCTTTTCCCCTCTGTCCTCTCACACACGAGCACAGAAGGGGGTGAGGGGGAAAAGCGGAAAGCAAAACGCTCCAGTGAATAATTTAAGTCGCTACAGCAGGGAAGCAAAATGGAGCCTGTCAAACTGACATATCCATTGAAACAGTAAAGAAACAGGTCGCTCACTACCTGGAGTCTGATACTGTGCCTCAGTAGATTACTAGTGATTGTTTCTCCTCTCATTACATTTAAGAACTATAACCTTTTGAAAGGTAAAATGCTCTTAAGACAGCATTACTTGAGTGCTGCAAGGTGAGTCAATAAACCCTGGAATCAATGTTGCAGTGCTTGCAATATCAGTTTGATTCCCACAGAGATCAAACATTGATCAGCATATCAGCCATTCACCCTGGAAACCCCATCCATATGGCCAAAAAACCTGTACTGGAGCTTGTTAAATTGTGCAGTGTTTGAAGAGGAGGAGGAGGAAGAAGAAGAGAGTAAAGGCAAGGACGTTTGAGGGCATGACGCAGCGTCCACACAGCGGCGTGCCTTGAAGCTTGCCGGTGAGCTTGTCTGAAACTCGACCAACAACCATCACATGAATCTCCCGCCCCGGACACACAAGCACGCGGTTTGATTGGCTAGAGCTTGTACTGGCATATGATTTGATTGGCTGACAGCTTCAAAAGTTGAACATTGCTCAACTTTTGAAGCGAGCAAAGCGAAGCAACGCTCCCACAATGCAGTTCGGCAAAGCGTGACGTCACCCCATTCAAAGTGAATGGGCAGAAGCGTTGTAGCTTCAACGCACGCCGCCGTGTGGACGGGCCGTGAGGAGTGGGAGGCAGTATTAGAGGGTGACTCGTGGGCAGTAACACTCACAGTTCAATGGCTTTGTTCCACATGATGACGTAGCCTGAGAGCATAAAGGACTCCACGTTGACGAGGTGGATGTTCCCCCGTTCTGTGCCGATGTACAACCATTTACTCTGGAAGGGCAGGTGGCAGAAAGTTATTCTGAAAAAAGAAGAAGAATAAGAAGACGTGAGTAAACAGGAAAGAAAAACAGTAACAGGCACAAAGCAGAAACTTCACAGAAACACTGGACGTCCTATTATACCTGGAGACAAATTATGCAAAACTTTGGGAGGATTATTTACCAGTCTTTCAGGACAAAGCAGTTGAGATGAGAGTGACTAATCAAAGGGATTTTTGAGGCATTCAATCAGCCACCCTCTCCAGACGTACAGGAAACATGAGACAGACACCCAGTTCTCAATTTTTCATCATCGCTCCCACATTCTTTTCATCCATCCATCAGAGTTAAGTTTAATGAAAGGTTAGAAACCCTTCCCTTCTCATCCCTTTTTGATCATTTTTTTCTTTCACCCATCCCTAAATTCAACCTCCAATCCATCTGAGGAATAATAATGTAACACCTCGGTAATCTGGCTTGCTAATATTTCAAGGTCATCCCGCTCGTCCAGTGATCCTTTTTATTCTTCACGGTGGTTTGAGCAACACCTGTGGACTTCAGCGGCCGGGATATAAAAGACAACGCCTTCGGCTCATCAGCTGGGACACACCACCCAAGTTGTATCGATCTCTTTTGACAGCATTTTCTTCTTTATCGCTATTTCTAGCTGGAAGGACACTGGTTTATTTCCACTGTGAAAATCACACAGCACAACAAGTTTCATATCTGATATTATATATGATTTCAGAGACACTTTGATATCATTTTAAAATAGTAAATATTTTTGATATTACAGAGGCCTCATGCAGTATTCCTGGAAAGATGAAAATAACCCCCCTTCTCCATGGTTCATTAACTCATTCCAAACGACAAAATAAACACCCAGAAAAGTGTTTTCCAAACAATATGAGATCATAGCAATTGGAGCATGATTAACATTGTTATAGTTACATTTTAATGGCAAGACAAAGCTCCTCGTTTGGGTAAGGGAAAAACTATTCTTCCCATGAGCATTATCATCCGTTTTAGTAACATAAAGCAAAACAAATGTGGGTTGCAGGACTCAAACTCTGGGGCCGTATTCACAAAGCATTTTATCTTACCGCTAGGAGTGCTCCTAACTCGCGCTAAAACATTTTACGTCGGAGTTTTTTCTTAAAAGTTATTCACAAAGCGGCTGAGACCTACTCATACTAAGGATAAATCAATAAGAGTGAACTAAGAGTGACGCGCCGTTGCTATGGATTACGTCGATTCTAGTGCATGAGTTTAGAAGCGGTCAGTACGGTGATTGGTTGTTCAGAGTAGGCGGTCTCGGTGAAACTCATCCGCAACATCCCACAAACGAGCCCACTAAAACAAGGAAATAGCCTAGGCTAGAAATGTATTCCTATCAAATAGTTATGGACAGTGCAGTTAGCAAAATACACGCATGATGACAAGTTTGTGCAGACCACGATAATGACGTTGTATATGCACGTTAAAGAGAGAGAACAAACAATAAAAATACGTAAATTGCATTAAATCGAGGAGGCAATTAAAAGCACCCTGCAAACTATTATCCAATGAGCATATTTCCAGCACTTAAACACTTTCAATAACAGCCCATACCGCCGTTCAAGTCCCCCTATCATGATGAATGAAAACAATCTGCGTGTTGATGGAATGTACTTTCTTTCTATTGACGAACACGTCCTCATCTTTTGATGGCGCAATTATTTTTATGTGCGTCCCGTCAATAGCACCGACCACACCGGGCATACCTGCATTGCCATGAAGTTGGCTTTGATCCTGTGTAGTTGTTGATTGTCCAAAGGAAACCGGATAAACTGTTGGTTTATGGCACAGCTGACTGATGGTTGCGATATTCCTAAATCGTCGGCATTGCAAAGTTGCATTTTCCCTGTTGCTAAATATCGTAGTGTTGCCAAACATTTTATTTCCGGACTAATCGGGTTATTCCTGTTAGTCGGGGATGTTATTG
>NW_011334112.1:0-2106 GCF_000735185.1 Notothenia coriiceps
TGTGTGTGTCTGTGTGTGTGTGTGTGTGTGTGTGTGTGTGTGTGTGTGTGTGTGTGTGTGTGTGTGTGTGTGTGTGTGTGTGTGTGTGTGAAAGGCGAGTAGAGACCCCCAGCTGTCCCCTGCTGGACTCAGGATGCTCTGTCTGGCTGACAGGCGTTTACGCCATCACCCCCCACCACCACACACACACACACACACACACACACACACACACACACACACACACACACACACACACACACACACACACACACACACACACACACACACACTAACTGCTACTATAACCCCGCCCCCTTACCACCACTACCCCCCAAACACACTCCTCTCCTAGTACCACCAAAACAAAAACATTGTCGTTAAAATGCGCACACTCGCTGGGCCCCAACCGGGCTCTCAATTAGCATATACCCACAGGTTAGGCGAAGCTAAATAGACAGCTGATTGGGGGGCCATTGCAGAAACAAAGCTCACTGTTGACCGATAAGTAATGCTGATAACAAAAGACTTTAGGGAACAAACAAAGAAGGCAATACTGCAAACTGAGCGCTCATTCAAATACAACGGAGCATCTTCATTTCTATATCTCAAGGCCCATTGTTTGTTTCCACTAAAACCCTTGTACATTCAAATGTAACGAAATTAAAATACGAAGAACAACTTTCGCAAATAATTAGAAACACGGAGGCATTCCCTGAACTGATTTCTGACATATATTATTGACACCACTCGCGGCGATTCCCCCTCCTTTCCTAATGAATTGCTCCCGGTAATTAGATTTGGAAGGTGAGACTATCTAAAAGTGTTGATTAGAGAGGAGCACTTAATCTTAATCTAAACAAACAAGGAGATGGCCCACTAAATTTGTCCCAAGATTTTTGTTTAAATAAACATGTTAGCCTACTGTAGTCTGCTACCTTTTAATTCAAACATTTTTTTTTTGTATTATACATATTTTTACAATGACCAAAAACGATGTAGGGATATTTTGAACAATATTCTGAATGTATAGCAATATTATATAAAGAAGAAAATCAAATAGAATTAATAATTATTTTAGAATATACAAATATATTATGGGAGATTAAATATGTGACAAATTAATGTTAATTAATGTCTACAACCTACCTGATAATGCAATATAAAGTCGATTTGCTAAATATGTTTTTATTATTACATAGCTCATCATTAAAGGATAGGCCAATGTTTGGACCATGCTATAGGACTTTAAAAAAAACGATCACAAAACTGTGTCTAACACTGTCTAATAGGCCTTAATATTTTCTTTGTTAGTAATAGCTAATTAGTCTATTCCATATGCTGCTGTCTGAGGCCTATCGTAACGTTTCCAGTGACACCTACCTGTAGAATAAAGTTCCCAGGACCCCAGGGTGCTCAGCCCGGGACCCCTCGTTTTATAGAGCCAATAACGGCCACTCCTATAGTCAATCTGTCACTTTTGTCCACCCCCGGCTACAGGTTGCTCCACATCCGTTCAATAATAAATACCCTGCTTGGCCATTAATTATTATTGGCTACAAGAGATTTTTTTTTTTCTGTAAGAAATTAACGAGATAATCCGGACGGCACGCGCTGGCCTGATTACAGGACGCCAGCCACGACTCCGCATTCAGGTCTCCTTAATTTTCTGCGTCACGAAAATAAAACAAAGACTGGCATTGTATTTATCAGACCAGCTGACTGCCAGACAACCGACCCCCACCCGCATGTGTGCTAGTTTTTTTGGTTGTGATACTGTATGATATTGTTCCTGATTTCATGACTGTTGTTTATATTTTTACCTTTGAGTATTGCGTTATTGTTATTAATGTGAGTTTGTTGTTGTTGTCCTTGTGCGTTACTTATTTCCTATTGTTTATCATCCTTCTTATTATGGAGTGTAGAGTTGTTGTATTGATTGTTGTTGTGATTTTTATTTTTATTACTTAGGTTATGAGTGTGTGAATAATATGTATTATTATTCATCAATTTGGTATTGTGGTGGATTGTTTGTTTGTGTGAGTCTTTCACTAATACCCTTTCACTCAATGTCGGACCAACACGACCCACCTACCCCCCCCGCGCGCGCGCGGCTCCGCGCGCCCG
>NW_011334112.1:4594-13545 GCF_000735185.1 Notothenia coriiceps
CCCCCCATCCACCCCAGCACAACCAGCTCTAACTCACTTTCCCAAATCCACATTCAAAGTCATTATTAGGATTATTATGGTTAATATTATTATTAATATAATTATTAATATTATTATAATAATTATTGTTATTATATTATCATTATTGTTATTATTATGGCTTGTTCCTGTATATATTGTTATTGCGTTATGATTTCCATATTTTAATATTTCGCTGTCAGCATTAGGCCTACATAAAAATACAAGTTGTGATTTTTATGATCCGAGTGTGCAAATTCAATATTGAAATAGATTTTAGATTTTAATAATGATACATTTTTCATTCGAGGTTTAGCCATCTGTTTGATGACAAAGTGGAACCTTTGGATTGGCCTACATTTAATACAGTGTTATTTAACATTATTATTTTACAACTTGACTTTAGGGGTTCACCCTCCCTCCTCTACATGCCTGAATACATCCAAAGACTGGTCAGACACAGCAGTTGGAGTGTATTATCTGAAGTTGCGGACTGCGATTAATCGGTTGAACGCCCCTTTGCTCGGAGCATGCAGCCCAGGGAGAGAAGTTCCTCTAAAACACGCCTTTCCAATTATCTCCCTATAGGCTATCGGGGTTCCATCGCACGCACCGGCGATCATAGGAAAAACAACATCCCACTTTAATACGGTAAACTTAAACTTAACATATGAAACTGAAGTAAAATAAGTCACTTACCTCAGTTGTTTTTTAAATGCCTTTTCTTTGAGTCTCGTTCTCTCCCTGCAGAGCGGGTTTATGAAGCTGCTTTGATTAGTTTCCTCCGGGGTAAGCTTGTTGGATGCGGATAATAGCTATACTCTCAGTATTTATGGAGAGAGAGAGAGAAACTGGGATGATTTTTTTGCAGCCAATGGAAGTGATTGAAAATATGATGGGCAGAGGTGTGAATGCATGCAGCTGAAGTAAAGCGGCCTGATGGTGGCAACATCAGCTCCAAAGCGCTATGTTGTGCTGCTATTTCTTTATCATATATATAAAAAACACACATTAAAGACACGCTTTTCACTCAAAAGATCTTTATTTATATTTTTAAGGAGATAAAGTTAACAGATACAAATAGGTGTGGTGGATTCACCAACCAATCAGAGCCGAGCGCCTGCACGCAGCTAATGACGAACACATATTTTTAGTAGGCTATATAACCTATAGACCCGCGCTCATGTTAAGAATCAGGAGGTTTTAGCTGCAGCTTGCAGATTTGATTGTCAAAATAAGCTGAGCAAGCAAAACGGAAGCACTGTTTTGTAGAGAGAGGTGAAAATAACTTCTCGGGGATCTGTCACGGTTTAGTTCTGTGTAACCCTGTAAAGGAGATTTAAGGGGGGGAAATGGAGGCCCGTGAAGATGTATCCCACACCACCACTTATATGTTGATTTTAAAGTTTTTTTCCCTGTATATTTTACCAACAAAGTTGCCTAAATTAGGCTATGTATTAAATGTTCAATACCGTGAACCTCTTAAAAATAAAAACATGTGATTCAATTTACTAACGTCTAAGAGGCCTATTTATTTATTTGTACTGTTTTTTTTCCTTCCATTTCGACACAACTTTGGTCCCAGCAGCCCTGACTGGAGGTTTTTTAATAATGCTCTCAAACAAGCAGCAGGTTAGAGAACTAATTAGGAGTCTACATGCCAGATGAACAGACTGTGAGGCTGCCGGCTTGTTAGACACGACTAAAATCAATACGACCTATTACAGACTCTTTATATGAAAAATCATGACAGTGTTTTTGGAAAATCTAATTGTTTGAGATTTAGAGCAATTATGTAAAGTCAATAAAGATTAAAATGAAGATAACAAATTGTAATATTGTGATTAGATGTTGGTCATTAGAATACAATTATTATATAAGGAGTGTTCCCATTTCCCCTGAACGATCACAGTAAAACAAACAGCCTAACGGGGCTTAAGTATCTGGTCCCTCTTGTTGTCCCTCAGCGATGTTCTTGGCTCACGCAGAGTGCTTTCATCTTCAGCTCTGATATATAATTCATCGGAAAATATCTAATAGCCCTGGGGAGCGTTTCAGCTAAACGGGGCCGCGGTTGTAAAAAAGGTGAAGGCGCTTGTTAATGTCTGTGGCAATATGCCCTCCCCCTGTCTCCGGGCCAATTGACGGAGTCACGGTTTCTCCTGCTGTTAGGGAGACGAATTGAAGGCTAAGAATCGTGGGACTGAGATACCTCTCTCACAATGTGCTGGATAACACTGGCTGGCATGAGGAGAGCAGACGTGCTGCCTCCTCTCTCCTCCTGCAGCCTTTTGTTTGCTATTAATATTGTTGCAGACTAAATCATAAAGGTCCATTCTAATAATGTGGTTATATCTCTTTTAAATCTTCTTCTGAATTCATGTTTCGAAGGAAATATTTCTAGATGTATTAAGAGGAAGTGGTCAGAATACATTTATTTTCATCACTTTTTTAAATGATTTATCAAAATTCATTTCCAACATCTTTTTAAATGTTAAAGGAGCAGCGCAGAGATGTATTATTCTTAAGTTGGGGTCTTTTAAGACACACATTTTTTATTTATCAATTTTTCATTCTTTTAATATTAGTTCTTAATATAAATTATTGGATGTTCGGTTTTTGTAGACACAACTTCAGTTAACCTTTTGAAAAATGAACAGTATCTCGATAAATTAGATGCATTTATATCAACTTGTGATTTGTCAATGGAGAATATTTTTTAATTAAAGTCTTTCCTGCTCAGCATACATGACATTTTATTACTTGCTTTACTTATTACTCTTTATTTCCATAACTTTTTTAACGTGAAATTTAAAAGGGGGCATTTCAGCAATGTAGTTTTGTACTTATAGCGTGAAACACAATTTAAATGAAGCCTATCCAACTATCAATAGCTCTCAATATTTTAGGGTGCTTTGCACCAACCACTTCAAATCACTTCAGCTGTCCATCTCAAGGTCAAATCAATGACTTGGCCCACTCCACCAACCCCATCTGTTAGACACAAACACCCACAGTAAACTGTATCGGACATTACCATGGCTTGCTTTTTGGCATCTGCAGCGTAGAACTCACATTGATAGATTTATTGATAGGCATTGCGGACAAAGCGATATGTATTGATGATGTTACGACAAACCGAAGCGAGCGTCCTTGGATATTGAACTATTGTCTGTTGAGTCTATGCGCTTTGGACAGCAGGTGTTTCGAAAAAACAATTTTCAGCTGTTAAGGCACCTTAAAGGCCCAATCACCGCAGAAAGTGGAAAAAAATTAAATGTATCAGTGTGTCTTTGCAAAATAGACGATGCTAAGGGTAGTTGATGTAAAAAGCTATAGTCGGTGAGCTAACCAATATGCTATTAAGCCGGGAAAATGTTAACTTGACAGTCAAAATAGTCCTGAATGTACTTTTCTATTCACAGTTGTACAATATTTCATTCAATTAAGAAGAATTAAAGAGTCCTGCCGAAGCTCAGTGTCAGTTAGCTAACATCTCTTCTAGATATTCAGACCCTCAATCCTTTGCACATGGTTTTGGCTTGAGCAAGAGGGTCAAAGTTCAAGGTGCAGTGTTGTGCTGAAGTAGCATGTCCAAATTGTATGCACTGCACGCAACAACACATACTTTGTGGGCAGATACTGAAACAAATCTTGGTTTGAAAAGCAACCACAGTTTATGTAATGGTCAGTTTCTAGTGTATTACAGTTAGTGAGATATCAGCAAACATGATAGGTTCCATTTGATATCCTTTTCTGAGCACACCTTCAGAAAAACATCTGGTCAGCTGAGACCAGATGTTAGTTGAGAATTTGTCTTTGATAGCTGAATGTCAGTTTACTGTTTTATAATGCACCTGCTCTATTATTACCATGTACCCCCCCTTGCACCTTCTACCACATGGCCTACATCATATCATATTCATGCCCTTCATTGAGATACATCCACATCTTGTGGTTGGCCCGTGGGGAGGGTTGAATGTCTTGTCCCTGCTGGTACCTCGTTAACCTCCCATGGCCTACGGCTAGTGTTAGCCAAACTGAGAGGCCTCATACCTGGGTATTGGTCAGCAGGGACTGGCCCCAGGAGCCCTGGACCCCCCACTGGGTGAGGGGAGGGAGAAGGAGGGCCAAACAAAAACACAACCTGGCATCCCCACGGCAAACAGCCCACCTACTGTCAGCCAGCATCTGGGGCACAGCACACAACCCCTCTATTCTCATTCTGATTACGGCAAATAGTGAGGAACACACACACACACACACACACACACACACACACACACACACACACACACACACACACACACACACACACACACACACACACACACACACACACACACACACGAGCACAATGCCAACCCACTCCTCGCAAACCTGTAACAGAATAAAGAATGTCTGGGGTGAGTTTCTGGCTTTAGTTTATTATAGTGGAAAAGTATTTAAAGTATTTTTGAAATGACAAAGCAGCTGAAACCAATCAAGGTTTAGTTAAGAGATTACCCCAAAGCATTTATATATGTAGCTTTCTTAAAAGGGGCAATCTAAATGCTTTGAATGCACTGTACTTTGAAGAGAATAAAGAGCATGTGGAGAACAAAGTCAGGAAATAGCGAGATAAAAAAGAATGACAGACAGAGATTGGGGAAGAGAGTGACAGGGAGAAATGGGGAGGAGGAGTGTAAAGTTAATCCAGTCTGAATCGACGGGCCCGGCTGCAGGAGTGACACTGAAAACAGTTTTTCTTTTCTTTCTTTTCTCTGCAAATTTGCTCTCCCCTCTCCCACTCTCTTTGCTTCCTCCCGTGCCTCTCGCTATTTTTCTGCCTTCTTATCCTTTTTAATTAGAGGGGCTATTCTGCTGCACAGAGGACTTTAATCCCCAACTGACCAACAATGCAAAAAGCCAGCCCTTTGAAGAGCCGACCTGCACCCCTCTTGGCCCCCCAAACCTCCACACCACCAATCCCTGCGCTGCCCCCAAACACTCCTCCGCTCCCATCGTTGGGAAAACCAGTCTCTTTCCCCTTCTCCATCTTTTCCAACGTCTCGGACAAAGCACTTGGGGGACCACTGCAAAGAGAAAGTGTCTGAAAGAGCATTTCAATATCCGCCAAGGTTCTCAAAAAGCTTTGGTTTGGTTTTGGGACAAGGCCGAGGTCAAATGGCAGGTGACTCTGAATAAAGAAAAGTAACTGAAATAACCTGCTAACATCTGAAGTGAAGCCAAAGTCACAAAGGAGGCATTATAATAGAACATAAATCAGTAGAGGATAAAAAGTGCAGCTGCTAAGTGTCAGAGAAACCAAATGGCATCTTTTTGTGTGTCTTTTCTTTGAGATATAACTTTGTTAAAAACCCTTGTTTTATGATGATGACTCTTTCTTCTATATCTGTTTTTCCATTTATTTTGTAACTGTGAAACCCTTTATAACTTTGTTTTTTCAAAATAGAAATGAAGTTTGCTGCTTGAATTGTTTCATTTCATTTTCATTTGTAACAGAAACCAGTAAATGCAGTAAATGAATCACAGAGCATTGCATTTAGAGATGATTGTTGTACTTCTTTGCAAAAGGAATCTAAGGTGGGTCAAAGTTGACAATGTCTCCATTTAAAGTGAAAAGATATCTTTAGTTAAATTAACAATTCTTCCAAAATCGAGCAGGTTAGAGGGCACGGTTGTATAGAGCAGAAGCTGAAGAAAATTCCCCCACTGGGTCTCATTTCCATATGTATATGCATCTCAAGATGGAGTCTATTAACACCCACCCTTGTTTTCTCGTTAGATGATTATATGCAACCATTATTAGTAAATTGCCTTCAGATTAAGATAATAAGTCCGGGACAGGGAGGAAAACATAATGAGGGTTTGTGTTAATTACTCATCACAGATAAAAACACAATACTTGGATAATAAACCAACCAATCACGGACATCATTGGGCATTTGATCACTCTGTTTAGTAAGTAGTTAGTATTCTGGAATGGTGGTCCAGATTTTTCATCTATAAGGGGGCGAAATAATTAGTCTCTTAAAAATGTGAATGATAACTGCTCCAACTCTGTCTAAAAGGAACGGAACAAATGTTCCTGTAATTTAGTTCAAGCGGATTTTCTGTAAACATTTCGCCAACATAGCAGTCTGACAAATTGCCACTGGAGCACACTGACACTTTCAACCCTGCCCTGCATCTAAATGACAGAAAAATGAATTTCCTTTCACCAACGTCGCCAGCCGTTTCCTATTTTTACGCCCGGCATGCTGGCTCAACGCACCCTCATATACAGACATTGAGAAAAACAGCCAAACCCTCTGCCTGGCTAATCACAGGCCCAATATTTTCATAGCAGGCAATTAGCATCTTGCTTTTATGTGTGAAATGGCTGAGGCGAGAGTAGCAGCGAGTCGAGGAGAGAGGCACGACGGAAACAGAGAGAGAATAAAAGAGCAATTAAGATGTTGGGTGAGTGGAGGACAGAGACAGGCAGTCTGCTGCCGTGTGATTTGAGGCTTGCAGGCCCAGTAATTAGCCCTTCATTGTGAGATAATGGACTTGGCCGGTCTTCCTGGTTCCCCGAGCCGCCCGGGCCGACTCGACCCACGGAAGGTCAAAGGTCACAATGTGCAGTTTGGCTCCTATATGTTTGTGTGTGCATGTGTGTGACTGTTATTGTTGTGAAACCATCTTTCAAGACTTGCATCATCTAAAAAAAACAATACAATATAAGACCAGGAGTCTTTGCATTCAGGTACATTAATCATGTGTAAATCTGCAAAGGTTTGTGGGCAAATCCTTGGCCTGCTTTAGCCTTTTTTGGGGAAGAGCGTGCCAGTGAAAGCAGCGTTGGAGTCATCTCTCTTCGGGCCTATCACTCCTTTCTCCCGCCATCTTTAGAAGAGCAGTAATCTGTGAACCCTGAATCATAAGCTTTGAGTAAATCTATGTAATACGGGTAATTCGATGAAGCAGTATTTTCCTGGTGAGAGGCAAAATCCTGTGGACTATTCAAGGATTGAATCATCCACCAGTAATGCCATTAGACCAGTGCCACGGATTCCTCGGAAAATGCTGTTTAATTGCCAGTAACCAGCCATTGTTTGGTGACGGGTAAACACTAGCCGTAAGGCGGGGGAGACGGCGAGGGAGGAAGCGTGTGAAAAAGATGGCCCCTTCGGCTTCAGCCAATCGCCATTGAGAGACGGATTTACTCGGCTCGATGAAGCCCGCGCTGCGGAGTGGCAGAGGCACTGGCTTAACTAAAGTCTTCAGGAGTATAAATGCAGAGTAACTCTTTCCTTTTAATACAGGATTTGCTCAACAATGCGATTTAGGGGGGTGTCTATTCAAGACAGACATTTTTTTTTTGGAGTGGTGAGGTTTTTAAGGATCAAGCCTTGTTGCTCACGTTTATTAGCGCGGGACTCCGCAGCTCAGGGATTGTTGGTCGTTGTAATCGTCGAGCAGTTTATCCCTGTTTGTGTTTGGCTTTACATACATGCACCCTGACACTAAGTCCCATTCTTTCCACCTGTATTGGAAATCTTTAAGAACAATAACCCCTACCTACACCCCTAAGACACACTTCTTCTTCACAATAAAAACTGATATTAACTGTCCAAATCAACATGAACTGATGTAAAGCTACTTCAAGAGTTTTTTACTTTAACTAGTTAATCCAATTCTCAGCAAACAGGGATTTTTTTTATGAGAGTTTGAACATTTGAGGTGCTTTGTTGTGCCTCCCCGCGGCCCCCTGCTCTCAGGCCTGTCCTGGAGGATGCAGATTGGAAGTGAGAGGTGTGGCGGCCGAGGCTCGCCTCCATTGTGAGCCGGTGCCTGGGAGACGAGCAGCGCTGCCAGACCAGACACTGATTGGGTTTGACACTGCGTCCAGGAGGTGAGAAGAAGCTTTTCTTTTGCTCTTTTTTTCTGCTTCTATAAGTAAAAGAGAGCCTTTTTTGTATGAAAGGCCCCTCCTCTGCTCTCCTCTAACTCCCCCTAGTTCTGTTGTGCTCATCGCCCTCCTCCCCAGTTCCCTCTTTCGCTCTCCTCTTTTCGTTCCCATATTGACTCCCTCATTTTTTCTCTCAGATTAAAACCAGTGGACTTCTGTTTCTTTTGTCTTCCCCTTTTATTGTCCCACTCACTTGGACGTTGACCAGTACATTTGATCCTCAGCAACACAACATTAAAACTGTACTTTTGTCCTCTATAAGAAACAGAAGTTGTTACAATAATTGTAAACATTGAAGGAAACTGAATTGTCTACTTCTCTAGCCTCGAGCCTTAGCCACTCTGCCACATACTGAGCCCACTATCAAGTCTTTAGGGTGGACACTTTGAAACATCGGGATCTTTAATCACTTCCCTCAGGCTATGATCACACACTGCTCAACACAACACAGGATTTACCTTCCAATTGACTATGCCTGGGGAACTTTAATTACACTGATTTTAGTGTCTTTAGTGACAAAGAAATATCAATGGAACAGTGTGGGAAATAGTCAGATGATGGTTAGCTTACCTTAGCATTAAGACGGAAACATAAGGTAACAGTTAGTCTGGACCTATCTGTCGGTAACTGAGATGATTAATTCCACATCTCTAGGTCTACAGGGCTGGGAAGGTAAAGCTAACAGCTGGTTAGCTTAAGTCAGCTTAAAGCAGTGGTTCTCAAACTTTTTCTGTCATTCCCCACTTTGAACAGGTGGGCCTTTTCAAGCCCCACCTGTTCCTCATTGCTCCAATAAAATGGTAGGCCAAGCTTCAAATTGTCAAATGTATCGTTCTATAACAGGGGTCTCCAACCTTTTTTAGGATGAGAGCTACTTTCAAAAAATAAAACAAGTCGTGAGCTACTTTTACTCCTCTTTTTAGTTGTTTTTTTGCAGTGTATATATTTAGCACATTATAACATATGCTTACCTTTA